>NW_008246062.1:3475363-3489383 GCF_000691975.1 Corvus brachyrhynchos
TAGTAATTCCAGGTTCCACTTCACAGGAGACAATTAGATTTACCAATATTTAATTTTAAAGCACAGAGTGTTCATGACTGCAATAACTGCAGTGAAGGGATGGGGACACCCAGAGCTCATAATTCAACTAGAATTTAGCATTCTAAAACTTTCCTGTTGCTGAGCCCATTCTTTCTAACCTTTCATTTTTCCTCTCTGTCACTTTGCTCTGCCAGCGTTCAGAATTACTATTTTTTTCAATTACTCTCAAATCTTCATCCACTACACTACAAATGCCTTTAAAGTTCCTTTCCTTTTTTCCTTTTCTTATTCAATAGGTCATGAGTTGTGAAAAAACTTACATCTTCCTATTTTATTCTTTCTTTCTTTTTGCCCTCTTTTTTTTTTTAATTTCTTTTTTTAAAATTCATTTCTACTTTGTATGGATTTATCAGAGTGATGCAGCTCTTTACTTCTGAGTGGAAATAACTGAAAATACCACAATTACAGCAGAAGGGATGAGGTGCTGCATCTCACTAGTTACTTCGGCACAGGAAATAATAATCATTTAAACAAAGGAAATCCCACCACACAAAACTGTCTGTTTGCCTTCTAAGGAATAGGTAAAGAACACTTATTTCACTTTCACTCATTTCTGCCAGTCTTGAGAACACATTAATTTTTTTTTTTTTTTTAGTCTGTTAGTACATTAAGGCATTCCTTTAACCATCTGTAAGGCGATAATTTCAGTATCAAGTTCTCATCAGAAATTATTTTTTTGCTTTTGGCCAAACTAGACTTCCTAAAGTTATGGATAAAATCTGAATTACATCACTGACTAATGTGATAATCACATTTTATTCTAAACTGCAGTTGTGGAGACTTCTGGAGTCTCTTTATCAAAAAGAAATAGGAACTATCCTTCTGTGACTTAATTTTTCCTCTTGAATGTTCCTTTAGATATGGAGTCAAGAGTGAAGGTGCACTGATCCACGGAAGTGGACATGAATATGATTAAATGGGATTTAGGGATCAAAGAAGCTTATAATGAAAGGTTAACATATGGGACAGGAGCAGGTAGAAACCGAGCAAGTACGTGGAGGGCAGACCACTGAAGATGTGTCTTCAAAGACAAGTCCTAAGCACAGACAAGAACAACTGGAAAATTATTTGGTCTCCTAGCACCTAGCACTTTGGTCTCCTAGCACTTCAGCTGGAAATTCTGGGCCAGCTGTTAACTCTCTGGGTTTTTCAGGCCATTGAGGTCCTATTTAATGAAAGATCTGTGCCAGTTTCACAACTTGCAGCCACCAAAGGGGTCCACAGGCATTCCCTTCTCCTTTCACACAGTTTTCTCTGGATAATATCAGATGTACTGTTTCTGACACTTTGATTAGCCAGGTAAATTTCTCATTTTGGAATTGTTCTTGATAATTGGGTGATTTTGTGCAGAATTAGTGTTCTGAACTTCCTTATTGAATAGTTAAGTAAGCACCACAGATAATACAAGGAGAATGGAAGGAATGGGGTGACAGAAGGGGAATGTAAAGCAGAAGAAAGAAATTTTTTAAACACTGGGTGAGGCTGTCTCAGTCAGTATTACCTAAGCACAGCTTTAAAAGCCAGGGAGTAGACTAGAGTCAACTCAAAGTCTGGTAGTCCAGTAAGAACCTGCCAAAATCTAAGAATAACAAGCTGGCTCTCACTCAGAATGCAATTCTTGTGTAACTTACTGATTTCATTTCCATTCAGGTTTGAAAACGTGGACTACTTCCATCATTATTATCTGGTCCAGTAGGCCAGATAATGATGAAATTCACCCTCTTTTAAGTCACATATTAATCAAATAAGAGTCCACTCAGGTGACCCATATTAGCTTTATTAGACTGGTCCTTTCACAGACTTAATAGACAAAGTCAAGCATCAAGAACAGTATAATTCCTCACAAGGTCCAAGCCTATCCAAAGGGAAGTCATGAAGTACAATGCAATGACTCCATTCATTTCCAAAATCTTTATGAACAGATTCACCAGGGAGCTAAAGACTGCTCCATAAAATGAACATATTCCTATGCCTTCCAGCATGGTCCCAGCTGTTCACAGTCTCTCCCGCTGACACCAGGACTTCATCAATCTTTGATCTCATCTCCAGCTGCATGTTTTAGGATCTCATCCTAAAGAACGAGCACAATGCTAAAACACATCCTCTACTACTGCTTGCAGAGGTGGTAAAGAAGGAAATAATAGGAGTCCGTTCAACTGACACAGTCCAACTTCCTCACTACATAATAGGTTTTAGATCACAAGCGACTCCAAATTTTATTTAAACTCTCTGTCTTTAAGACACACTTTCCATGTGTGAGGTTGCCAATTTTTAGTGAAGTTAGCATTATGTTCATACAGTATAAACTAGGACTCCACAGGTCCATCCACACCAGTAAATTAAATGATCCCCAAGAGTGGTCTTTGTCATTGCAGCTGTTGTTTTAGATTCTCCTTAGGGAGAGATGCATGAGAAAATGACAGATGACCTCAGGCAATGTCCTGCAACGATGAGTCTAACTCTTTAGAAGTACAGATGAGGCTTTCCCAGTTTCCAGGCATATCCTTTAATTTACTGGTGTGAGCAGACAGGACAGTATTCGCCAGGCTTACCAGTAAATGGGAGGAAGAGCTATAATGACAAATCATGTTCAATTTTCCCTCCAAACGTACTTAAAATTCCCAGGTAAAGACTTACTTTTAGATTAGCTCCATACAATGGTCAGTGTAAATAACCTTCTCTGCATAGTAGTTTCCTAATAAAAATGGCACAACCTCTCGTAGTGAAACTGAAAAAGGGCTTGAGAAACATACTTTCACAAAGCAATAAATCAGTGTCAGTTCTAAAGATACATACACAAAAAATAATTATTAATTAAGTTCTGGAATGTTGTAAGTCCTAAATAATGTTTATAAGGGCACTAATGAAAGGTGGTACAAACACTAATAATAATAATAATAATAATTATTATTATTATTATTATTACTATTACTATTATTATTATTGCTGTTGTTATTAATATTGACATTAGTAGTAATATATATAGTATTAATAGTATTAATAGTATTATTCAGTAACACCATAGCTCTACCACATCCTCAAGAAAGACCATCAAAAGTTTGAATAAGCTTTGATGAAATTTACTCATAATTCTCTGACAAAGTTGATGCAGTGATGTGTTACTAAAGCTGAATGATTTTTCTCAGGTTTTTTTAACGCTCATTAGTAATTAATTTTTCTTCTTTAAAGAAGATGAGGTCTTCTTTGCATAAAAATGAACCATGGACAATTTCCAACAGAATGAATAAGTCTTTTTCTTAGCATGCTTCAATAAATAGCCTGGGCTAAGTATTGAAAAGAGACTTGATCAGAAAGGCACTTCAGTGACTGTGATTATTTAATTTCTTATGTGATTCTGAGTTAGTAATTTGTTGGGGAGGAAGAGAATTTCATACCTCTTCTAGGTAAAATTAGGTACCAAAAAATGCCCTGGGACCAATAGAGTAAAATGCTCAACCTCAGGGATAACCAGGGCAGCAGTCAGGCAGTATACTCTGCTACTTATCCTGTTTTGGCAAGTTCATTAGCCAGACAAAAAGTTTATCTTTGACATGTTAGAGGAGTAACAGGAAAAGTTTGGAATGAGGAAAATAGAATACCTTCTCTCACACCTGAAATGAGTATGTTTCATGAGCATATGTCTATGGAGCAATTCTTAACAACTTAAATGACAACTGTGGTTTTCAGTTGTCTTATTTAGTCAAATAAAGAAATATATTAATAAATATATATATATGTATGGTGTCAGCTTTCACCAGATGATTGTGGTAAACACAAAGAAGTGAGGAAGTTCTCTGTCAAAAATGCATTAGTTCTTGGAATAACAGCAACAAAATACAGAATCTGGGGCAATTTTGTTAATCCAACATAGAAAAGCTGGGATAGCATCACCAAAATAGTTCTATCCCACAGCATGACCTTCTTTCTTATATCACTTCAGACTCCAACAGCTTTCCTGCTAGTCAAGTGCACCTAAAGGATTTGATGGACTAAATGTGTCCTGGTATTCAGGAATATGTGGTGATATTGACAAATGCTCACTGTAGTCCAGAATGAGGGAGAACCACCCAACCCATTTTCATCTATGACCTACTGGTATAGTAAGCATTAATTTGAATGAAGGTCTTGGCAATACAGGAGCTTGCTCATTACTTTCTGTACTCTGTCTCATCTATTCTGTGACCTACTGCCTCTGTTCCTCTGTTTTACTCTCGGACTAGCTGCTGTTAACCATTATATTTTTTCTTTTTACCGCTTTTTCGCTCGAAGCTATAATAGGCAGTTATTCTGAACTCTGTATGATCTAAGGAAGCCTTGGGAAAGAGAGACACACACGTATGTGTGTAGTGTTGAGGGAGATTACAGAGTAGAAAATAAAGTAATATCTGCATTCCTTGGTATGCTTTAAATTTGATTTGATGCAGAATTATCAAGCAAAGTTATCTGACCTATGTTATGCAGGAGGAGTTACACAAGGTCCCATCTGGACTTAAAATCTATGAATCTATAACAGCAATGGAAAGTACATATAAGGTGACCTTCCCAGATTCACAGTAAGCTTCAGTCAAGAATGTCTTATCTGACTATCCATGCAACAAAAAAAGGGTTATAACCAACAATCTCAAAACCACCTTAGTATATTTTAAAGGAAAACAAGGTAATTTGCAATGGTTCATCAATTTTCAGAAAACATTTGATTTTTTCAGTTTGGGTTTTCTGTTGTGATTTTTTTTTTTTTTTTCTTTTTTTAATTGCAGATTGAAATGGGGGTTGGCAGGGATGATTTTAAAAATCTGCTGGGAAAGATAACATTTAGTTCCTAGGTAAGGGGTCTTGTCAAGAACTGTCCTGACAAATTTCTGCTTTTTCTGTGCCCAGAGAACACCTGTACATAAAGAAACAATTGCTAAGACACCATTCCTTTGCTTTTACTCCCTTGCTTTGTGATAACTGTAATTTATTTGAAAGAGAACAAGTAGTGGATAGACCGAGCAATGTGTCCTTCAGATGTAACCTTAGTAGATACTTAATTCTTACCATTTGTTGACCAAAGCAGAGTGGGTCAAATGCCCTTGTCTGGTCTATGAAAGCAGAAAAAAGAGTGTGTAAACAGTTCCAATAGTGTGAACCATGATGAATTGGGACAGAGCAGCCTGAGGTCTCTGGATGAAAGAGGAAAGGTTTTCTGGAGGCAGCATGAGGAAGAACTGAACTGCAGAGCAGCAGATGGAGAAGAATGATGTCTTTCATTTCCTAACTCCTGAACATGAAGTGTAGGTGAGAGAACGGGATGGAGGGAGCCTTCATCCACCATGGGATTTTTTTTTTTCCTTCCCCAAGGACAGTCTCTCAGAGGCAGGTAAGTCTCCAGGACTCACTGTTCTTTCCACACAGAGTCACGTCTCTCTGTAATGGTGCTATTGTAATTTCCAGTCCCACTCTACCTCCACTTCAGTTCCTGTTTTCTGCTAATACATGACAGCGCGGTATTTTTGATGAAAAGGAGGGTAAATGAAGGACAGATCTGGCAACCTCAAGTCCCTTTTCTCATGTTCTCCCTGCCAACACACAGTGATAATGCTGTCTCTATTATCTATCCTCCAGCAACAGGATATATGTGTTTGCAGAAAGCAGTGTGTTAGGGTTCGGCACCTCACTCAGATAAGATATCCTTTGTATCTTCATCAGGAAGTGCATTGAAGAAGCTGTACAGCTGACCAAAGAGATTAAATGGATCTCAAAGACACGACTACACTTTGATCCATATTTTTCCCCAGAACTCCTGCCCCACACATTTGTTTCAAGAGCTCAGTGAACAGAAAGGCATCTAGCTCTGCTGTCTAAAAACAAAAAAACAAACAAACAACAAAACAAAACTCTAAAAGCCAACAAACCAATCAAAACAAAACCAAAAACCACGCAAACAAAAAGTAAGGACAGTTTACTTTACAGTCCAGTGTCCAGAGACAGTGAAGACACGAGTTAGTCCATCTCCGCTGGCCAGGGACCACAGCTAACTCCCTGACATAGGTCACTAAGTCAGTAAAAGAATATTCTTTATCTCCATCTCTGTTTGTCTTGTTCAAGGCCATGAGCTTGGTGCCTTTATCAATCTGCCTTTCCCTCTTAGCTTCTTTGCTTGCAGTTAAAGTGGTTTTGTCCTGACATGAATATGAAATGATGGTCTATAGTGGGATGATGTATTATAGGTATGTATTTCAGAATTCTATAGTATAACATAGTATTTCTACTATACTCTTTATATCTTTAAACCTGAACCTTAGCTAGACTGTCATTGACCCAAACACAGCAGAATGCATTATTATCCCATATTAATGTCCCTTAATCCTTCCTTTTTGTTAACCACTCTCAAGAAAGCCACTTAATAAGGACAGAAAGTCACTAATTAAAATAGGAATTGTGTGGGGCTGGAAAACACTATTTTTAATCGAAAAGATGATGTATCCTGGTACAGAACAGAAGAAAATATCAAGGGTCTCCTAAGGCAGCTCGCTTGAAATCCTGCCATCTCTCCCAGAAACGTCAGGAATGCTGCAGATTATGTGCAGAGTTATGGAGAGAGCCTGTTTCCTTCCCTTGTTGCTCAACCTATTGTCTTACATCCTTAGGCAAGCCCTTAGTATGGAAAGGACTCGAGATCAAACATAAGTGGGCTGATGAATTTGGAGTCAGATCCCTGATCCACACTTTCAAACCTCCATTCTCAATGCATAACTAACTTATTCTGCAATCAGAAATGTTTTTCTAATGGTAACTAAGGAAATTCAAAGGTGACTTATTTCACCACTCCCACAAAAAAATGCATCCCAGCAAAAACAGAATGGGAGGTGATCATATACTGGGACATGACAGGTTCTCAGTATCTTTTTAATGGACTGTGATGACTATGAATTATTTTTTTTTTCCAATGATTAAATTCATTTATATGAGGAAGGAAAATCGAAATCTAGTAGAGGAATCAAGACATGGAAATGTAATCTGTGATTTTGTATCAGGCTAAAAATAAGACTTCACCAAAAATGAAGCAGTTACTTCTAAGGTCAAAGGTTCCCTACGTCAGAATCCTCCAGAGCAACATCCTCTCTCCAAAAGAGAGCAGTAGAAGACATTCAGTGAAATAATAAGATGGACAAAAAACTACTGAGTGATTTCTTGCTGATACATTCCCCCAGCTCCTGGCACTTCCTGAAGGGAAACTAACATCCATTCCACAGCACTTAATAACCTCCCATGGAACTGTTCCTTCTGGACTTTTCCACTGCCTTTTTTAATCCTCTTGGATCCTCAGAAACATCCTATGGTGATGAGAAACTCTGTTTAACTGTGTGTTGCATGAAAATTGCCTTCATAAGTTTCAAATCTTTTTGTCCAAGAATTTCTTGGACACGCCCTGACTTCTGTGTTTTAAAGACTAATGACAGTGATTCCTTTCCCTTTCTCATCCTGTGCCTGACTGTACAGTCCTCTGTGAGACACCTGACACCATCATTTTCCCAAGCTTCAGTGTTTGACCGTTGTGTCCTTCCCTGCCCAATATCTATCCTCAAACACAGATCATTATTTGCCACCTTTTCCTACATTTCTTTTCTTTCATCTGATATATTACCTTTTTAGAAGCTGTGAGAACTACAAGGAATATTTAAAATAGGTCTTACTGCTCTTTCCAAGGTAACTGCTTTACACTTCTGTTAGCCCAGTTTCACACAAGAACCCCTAAATCAATGGGAATATACTATTACAGAAGGCTGGCATTTAAACACCCTCATTCTCCATCTATGGGCCCAGAATATGCTTATTATTCATTTGTGAGGGGATGTTTTGGCCCTATGAGCAGTGGAACAAACCCTCAAGATAAGTAACGTCTGAGGCAGCTGCTGGAGTGGATCCATCATTATCACTCGAATACGCTCTGTGGATAAACAGAGGCCTTCAGTCCCTGGGGCTGCTAATCTGACACCTTTCATGGAGCACTAAAAGAATTCACTTAAAATTAAAAACAATGCACAGCTGTTTCAATGGATAAGTCATGCCATTTGCATGAGGATAATGGATAATCAATATACAATGGTGACACAAATTAAACGTGGATTAAATAGTCATTGTTCCACAGCTATGCTCTGTGTGATTTTCCCAGATACCGTGTGATAGTCCTGTATTTTTTATTACTGCTTCAAGAAAAATGCATTTTCTTCTCTTGGAAGATGCTTCTTCTTTATCAGTCACACTGGTACAAAACAAACAAATGAAAGTGCTAATTTTCCCTGTTTATCTACCACATCAGCAATCACTTTTTGAAGAGCTATAGAGATTACAGAGGCAAACTATTTCTTCTTATTGCAGTCTTCAGATATTTTTGGTGCAAGAGATTCTGGGAATGGGCCAATAATGACAGGGCATGGTGAGCTTAACTAATTTTAAAATTCTAAAAGTTTTTTTGTTTCTGATATGCATTTTCTGTAGTTGATATGGAGATATAGATTCTTACCCTAAGAATAGGACATAAGGCAGACAGGATGAATCATTCCCCGGAGATGTCTGTCTCCCTCCACTCAGTACTAAGGGAGCCAAGGCAAAATGCTTAGTTTAGGCGTCAAAATTCTTGATGGCTACAATTCTGTGAAATGAATCTTATTCCTATTTGTTTTTTAAGAGTTGTCTAGCAACGTTCAGATATAAAAGAAGTTACTCCTGTTTTCAGTTTACTCATACAATAATAGTTAAATATTTCAACATTGTTAATGTATTTAAACACACATTCAGCCAACATTCGGACACACATTTACTGTAAATGTAGAAGAGTAACCTGAGTGATTTATGAGAATTTATGAGAAATAGTAGACCCATGAAATCTTAAGCTTCGATCATTCTTTTCTTTAAGATCCATTGGAATTTAGGCACTGGACTCCTATAGCCTCCTTTGAAAGAATTATATTGTGGTATCCAAAATTTCACCAAAGCCTCAGTGACAATGAAGATCTGAAAGAGGCAGCTGGAGGAAGTTATGCACAGGACCAAGGGTTGTATATAGATTCTGAATATAGCTCTTAATCATTTCAGATAAGTCAACCAAAACCCATAATTAATAACAAAAAGTAATAATGAACTTCTGTCTAACATACACTACTTAACTAACCTCAATTCAAATCACTGACCTAGAAGTATTAAACTCCCTTTCCTATTACTAATCAGATGAAAGAGACACTGACTGCTCATAGAAATTACTTTTTTTTTCATTTGTTTCTCTGAGACAAATTAGGTTCTTTTCAGTCTGTGTGATTTTATTTCACAGGCAGACCTGATGCCAAAAACCCCACCACTTCTTTTTATTTGTCAAAACTTTTGTGGAGAGACAGAAAGATGGAGAGTGTTAAAAATCAGAATTATTTTAGTCATAATTATAATCTTAAGAAATTTTCATCCATGTAAGAAAATCCTTTATACTGGAAAAGAAAATACTGAAACATCCCTTTCTGTTTAACCCTGTCATTTTCCTTTCAAAATGGAATATTTCTGATGAAGGAAAAATGAGCAATGCAATTTTTTTTTTGACGATAGGTCTGTGAGCTTATGGCTTTTTCTTCATCCATTTTGAAAAATGTTCCTCTCATTCTTGCTACACATGAGTACTTAAACATCAGCATTTGCAATAGGAAGGCAGTCAGAGACTGAGACAGATCTCAGACAGACTTAACAGTAGATTTTAGGATCTATTTTGTTTTGTATTAAAACTACTTTTTTTCTGTAGAGTCAGTAGTGAAATTTGCACTGACCTCATGGGGAACAGAGGACGACCTACATTGTGTACTTCCAAACAGCTCACCTCAAGTCTTGAAAATCTGTCCTTGCTTGGCTCTCCTGTTTGCTTCCTTGATCTGTGCTGTAATGGGAATTCTGCTGCTGCACTGCTGCCAGCCATCTGAGATGCTCACCATTCCCAAAGAATTTTGCTCTCGAGCTGGTTGCAAACTGACATTGCCTTTTTGTAATAAATTTATCTGGGTGTTTGCTGGCAGGGATGGAGAGAAATGCCAGTTATGTAAGTGAGAAAACCTGTTTTACAAGTGAAAATAATGTCTACAATCTGGAAGATTTAAATGAGTCAGACATTAGGATACACATTTAAACCCAAACCTGATATATTTGAATCCAGCAAATGCTTGCGCATGCATGCAATCCTTTGGTAATCAGTGAAGGAACGTTCACATGACTTAAACTTTTCACAGGTATAAGACTTTGCATGACTGCTCCCTCAAGTGGGAATATTAAGGTTTCTAAAAGTAAGTGGAGGTTCTTATTAAGGGTCATTTCCTAACAGCTGCAAAAGCAGTTGTATGAAACAACCTGAGCAGCTCACATCATCAGTTGAGAAAAACTGCACTGTAATAAATTATTTGTGGCCAAGCAGCCAGCATTTGTGCCAAACACCAGTTAGAATTTCAGAGTAAAAATCAATGCCCATCTATTAATATATAGCTTAATATAAGCAAAACCAAAACAAACCAACCAACCAGCCACACAGAAAAAAAACCCCAAAATTTCAATTTTATTTATTTTTAATGTTGTCTGGATGTAGCAACAGATAATTAGAAATATTTAATGCAGGAAAACATCTGCAAGTTAAAATTTCTTAAAGCTTTTTATATTCTTAGCATTTGGCAGTACAGAAATGATATGTTAGGCATGTTGCACTCTCTCTCAGTATGATAGCGACTAAAGTGGCTTAAAATTGGATTCATTTATAAAGCTGGACACCATTAATATCACCCCCTGCATGACAGTAATTCATTTCACTCTGGTTTGTCTGCACAGTGGTAGGGGCTCTGGTCCTTGTATTCAGATCACAGTCCTAATTAAGTATTCATTATAGAATACATATTTTTTCATTTTAGACGGGATATCAAACATTCATGCCTGGTATTAAACTTGTTTACCATTGGACTACTGTTTTATTAATAAACACTGCCATACATGTCAGCACTAACTTCAGGGTCAAAAAGAGAGCTGGGTTGAAACTCAACCCTTACATGCAAATTTCTTGGAACATTTTGGGAAAAAGCTGCAACTTTTATATTAGTACCAACCCCTGAGATTTCAGGGGAAGTGATAAAACCTTTTAAGTTTCTTTATTCTACTTTCTCTTTGAATGCACCTGAAATCTCATGAGGAAAAGCCAATCAGAGGTTTCTGGTGTCAAATAAAAGTCAATGGCAGATATTTAGATTTAGTTTGATTTTAGTGTTGAGATACAAACACAGAGGTACATCTATAATGCAGTTAGTAATTCTCCAAAAGTCAAGCAGTCTGAGGAAAATGCCTCTATTTTGAGTCAGAATAATAATTTCTGAGCACTATAGAGCAAGCAATAGAAACCCATCTTACTCAAATCAGCTTGTGCCTATAGAGTCACAGGGGACATCAGTCTGCTCAATCTTCTCTGCAGCACACCTGGAAGGCATATCTTTATTATGGCCTCATTTTAAAAGTCCATATGAATTATGAGCCTTCACCTTACAGAGGTGCACAGTCTTGCTGGACAAAAACTTTTCCAAAGTAGAAGAGAGAAGCCAGAGACACAACTAATATTGCCCAACCATAAAAATATAAAAAACATATTCATAGTTGAGGTGAATCAAGGGAGAATCCAGCAACTTTATCCAGACTCTTGTTTCCTTATTCTACCTTAGGGAAATTCCTTGGGATCTCCAGAAGACAAGAGGGGGCTGCCTCATGTTTCGTTCATTCCCTTGACCAGTCAATTCTGAATGGACTAGGACCTATCAAGATTAACAGGTATTTTCAGTGTTGTGTCACAACTTTCGGCATTTGTGGTCTAAGATAAGCCTTGAAAAACCATAGAGATGACAAATAACTGTACAGAAATTGCTGGATTTAGACTGTGTTAAAGAAAGTGTAGAAAAATCCCAGTATTTCCATCTTCATAATTTCCACATGTAGACACTTCCAAAAATCTCAGAGGATAAACGTGAA
Source organism: Corvus brachyrhynchos (assembly GCF_000691975.1). Classification (NCBI taxonomy): domain Eukaryota; kingdom Metazoa; phylum Chordata; class Aves; order Passeriformes; family Corvidae; genus Corvus; species Corvus brachyrhynchos. The sequence goes on from NW_008246062.1 coordinate 3,487,454, forward strand.
GTAATTTTTATAGAGAGAGAATACTCAGGAATAATGAAATAAATTCTTTAATTGAACAAAAACTCTCCAACTTGACAGCTTACTTTTCAAATAGAAAAACATATATTTGTCCTTTTCAGAAAAAAAAGTCACCAATCCCCCCTGAAAAAAAACCCCAACCAACCAACCAAAACCCAACCAAACTCAAATGAAATCCACAAAACAAAACATAAAAAAACCCTACCCAAAACGAACCAAACAACATCCCCCTGTAAAACCAACCCAACTTTGAATGGGAGTTGTTTGGGGTTTTTTTCCTGTACTTAAGGGAAGCTAGTGTGAAGAGAAAGTTGAAGCTTTATAGGATGATACAAACAAGGGAAGGGATTTAAGTGTTTTTTCTGGGAGAATTATTCTGAGAGTCCTAGAAGACTGGCCATAGAAGAATTTTGAGATCTTCTGCTTGGATTATTTAAATATTATTTGGATAATTAGCAGAAAATGGGAGAGAAGACAGAAAATATAATGTGTGGTACAGTTTTCTCTGAAGGAAGTTGTGTTTTCTTGAAAAAGTAATTAAAGAAATATTTTTGGATGAAAGTATAGTCAAAAGATAAAATGCTACTTTGAAATGTTCCATTAAGTTTAAAGTTCCATTTACCACCTAGGAGGGTGTTTTGATGACTGAGCTATTTTCACGAGTGTTCCACAATAAACTTCAGTCAAAAAGAAACACATTAGCAAAGACCTACTCTTTATATTGTTTAAGCTAACATAGTACATTGGGAATTAAACAGGCAGGGGAGCACAGATGAGCAGCTTCATCAGGCAGAAAGACATTAATGAATGTCTAGTGGTTAGAAAAGGAGGAACTGGCCTCTTAATCTGGGTAATAGGCGTCCACACCTAAACTGTCTCCTGACTGATTTGGATATCCATTGTGTAGATGCTTCTGACTAAGTTATCTCAGAGTCCCTTGATCATCAAGAGGATGATTCTTTCCAGCCTGAAATATATATGCAAAAAAGACTGTATAAATTGCATCACGAAAGCTCCTGCCACTGTCTGTGGTGTAAAAAAGAGTGAATTATGAGTTTACAGGAAGATGGTGCTGTAAATGTCTCCCAGATACAGTTAGGTGAGATGAACCCAAGAGAATGTTACTCAGTTCCCTGGAGTGACAACTAGAAAGCACATACATATCTTTATTTTCTTAATGTAACTTGAAGGCTGGGATCAGCAGTAGGCTAACAAAGATAGAAAGAAAAGGAAATAATGGTAATAGAAATGTCTTAATACTACATTGAGTGCAATGCACAGAACATCATACAATCAAAGAGTCATAGAGCAGTTTGTGTGGGAAGGGATCTTAAACCCTAGCTCCAACCCCCCTGCCATGGGCAGGGATAACTTCCACTAGTCCAGGTTGGTCTACTCCATATCCAACTTGGCCTTGGGCACTTCCAGGGATGACACAGCCACAACTTCTCTGGACAACCTTTTCTAGTGCCTCACCATTTTCAACAGGAAGAGTTTCTTCCTAATATCCAATCTAAACCAACTCTCATTTGGTCTGAAGTCATTCTCTCTTGCCCTGTCACTACAAATGTTTGCAGATAGTCCCTTTCTGTCTTTTTGTAGGTCCCCTTCAGGTACTGACTGGAAGGTTGCGATTAGACCACACCGGAGCCTTCTTTACTCCAGGCTGAACAACCCCAATTCTCTCAGCCTTTCCTCATAGCAGAGGTGCTCCATCCCTCGAGTCATCTTGGTGGCCTCTCTGAACAGGTCCCTGTCCCTCCTGTGCTGGGACCCCAGAGCTGGATGCAGTGCTCCAGGTGGGTCTCAGCAGAGCGGAGCAGAGGGGCACAATCCCCTCCCTCCCCTGCTGCCCACGGGGCTCTGGATGCAGCCCAGGACACGTTTGGCTCTCTGGGCTGTGAGTGCCATG
>NW_008246062.1:3489414-3492685 GCF_000691975.1 Corvus brachyrhynchos
GGGCCGGGCCATGTCCAGCCTCTCACCCACAGCACCCCCAAGTCCTGCTCCACCTCTTCAACCCCAGACAGGGCTGAGACCAGGATTGCCCCAGCTCAGGTTCATCACCTTGGACTTGTTAAATCTCATGAGATTCCCATGGGCCCACTTCCTGAGTTTGTCCCGGTTCCTCTGGATGTCATCCTCAGGTATGTCAGCTACACCACTCAGGGTGGTGTCACATGCAAACTTGTGGAGGGTGCACTCGATCCCTTTGTCTGTGTCATTAATAGAGATATTGAATAAGACTGGTTCCAATGCCACTTGTTGCTGATGTCCATGGGGACTCTGGGCCACTGACCATGATGTCCTGGATGTGACCACCCAACCAATTCCTTATCCACCTAACAGTGAACCCACCAAATCCATCACTCTCCAATACAGAGAGAAGGATGTTGTGGGAGACATTCTCAAAGGCTGTGTTGTTTGTTACAAAGTCCGTTGTGAGCAGGATACCACTGTAGACCTAGGTCCAAAATAAAGGTATAGAACCAATGCAGTAATGGTACTGAGAGAATTCAAAGTTTTAGTGAGGACACCAGAGCTAATGTTTTATTCTTCTGTGGGAAAATATGGTCCATGAATAGGGCAAGCTGCTGAATTCTGCCCACGGAAAAAATTAGGGTATTGAACTCTTTGTTGAGGGCAGGGACTTGCCTTATTCTGTTTCTCAGTTTCCTCATGTATAAAAAGGAATTATAATTTTGAATGGTTCTGTGGTTCTCATTAGAGCTGCAATTATTTTCTTTTATTTTCTATTTTTCTTTTATTTTCTTTTAATTTTTTTTAACTTTTATTTATTTAATGACTAATTTATTTGAGAGTAAAAACATAATCTAGAAAAGCACATTTTAGAAGTTCAATTGTAGTGTAATATTAATTATTCAAAATTGAAGTTGAAGCTAGGAAATTTTGAACTCAGTCAGGAAAAATGAAAATGCCAAATATTTTCCTGCTTTTCAAGAGAGAGTCACAAAACATCCTAGTCACCAGCTACAAATATCAACAAGACAAGGTGGCATCTTGCATTTTAAAACCTACTAATATTTAAATCACATGTGTTTTATTTGGAATTAATGCTTTTTCTGACTTGGGATTCAAACTTGCATATCCTTCCTCTGCAGGGAAAAGCCCAGGAGCTAAGGACTGTATATTCTAAAATTGGTTTCCTTCAATGTCAAGATAAATAGACAACTACTGCATAATCAAGAAAGCGCAATCGTTATTCATAGTGCTTCAGGTAAGATATTTAGAAATATGATATTTACGTTGATGCTTTTATTTGCATTGTGGAAAAGGAACTGTCTGTACAAAATTTTTACAATCACATATTTCTGAATGTTTTATTAACTTCCTTTATGAAAAAAGCAGACAATTTATAATTTAGCTTACTAGAAGTACTGAAAATCTTTAAATGTCTTTCTGGAGTTCTTTGAAGTATTTGGGAAAACATCAGGTTTTGTTGGGGTTTTTTTGGTTGTCTGGTTTGGATTTTTTTTTAAGTAGCCACAATTAATCAATTATGACTTCACATTTATTCCAGCTTGAAAAATAAGCTTTTTTAGCTACTCTAACAGAAAAAAACCAAACATAAAAATTGCATTTTCCCATATTTGCCCATTATCATCAGAAGAATTTACCTGTTTATGATAATAAACATAAAAGCCCAGGTTAAAAGTATATATATTTACACAGAATTTCACATTTCTACCAATAAAATGTTCAGGGGAGGAAAACAGTCCTGCTTTTTTTGGGCTTAATTTTTTCTACTTTTTTTTTTATATTATATCTTAACGTGCCATACATAAAAATTCAAAACAAAACACTTGAGACATGAAAAAGTATTTTTGAAATTGCCACAACATGGTATTTCAAGCTGATTAAAACTTAAGGATTATTTCCATTTTTTAGAAACAAAAATCAACCAAATAGGCACAATTTGGAGAAGTATTTAGAACTTGTCTTAACTTCATTGTCTGACAGAAAACCAGCAGAAGTTAGTAGGAATATCTTCTAACTACTGCTGTTCAGAAAGCATTTCTCAGTAGTAACACCGAGCATGGCAAAAGCAAGACACGACCTGTATATCTGCTCTCTGCTGTCAAGATCTGATGAAGTCTTGTGATATTTTCAGAAGCAGCTGCCATGAACCAGGCAAGAGTTGGATGTGGAATGGATTGACCTTCTAGAAAGCATTTATTGGTGTAGTGGTGTTGTTGCTTTTGTATACATACTGTCAGTTGCCTATCCCACCCACTATGGAAAAAGTTGTTTGACATCAAAAGTTACAAATGCCAAAATTCTACATTGGGTCTGTAGAAAACAGAAAAAAAAAAAACAACCAAAAAAACCCTATAAACTTGCATTAAAAATGTACTGTTTTGGAACTCTCATTGTTCCTGGGACAGTCCTACTTGTGGAACTCAATTTATAGATCACCCATTTGAGATCTGATCTTAGACCAGAAGAGGGGTTCTTTCCAACTCCGATGACTACGTGTTTTGGTCTCCCTTGCCACTAAGAACACCCATGGGCAGCATTGCTTTCTCCAAGCTGCTTTTAATGTTTCTCCTCACTTTCCAGGCCTTTGTGGTGATTTGCCACACTCTGACTACTCTCTCCTAGATCAGGTGAATGCTCAAGCACAGAATATGCCACTGAGATCTGTTGTGATAGTGGAAGGCCTCCTGCACAATGGCAGAAGAGAATTTTTTTGTCCTTCATCTGTGCCTTTAAACACGAGAGTGAGAAGGAAATTTTCCAGGCTATTCATTTATAACAGGCAGAATGAGCTAGAAAAATGTCCTAGTTATTGCAAACCTGTGAGAAAAGGATGTGGTTTGAATATGACTGAATAAAAACGAGGGCACACAAACTCAGTGAAGAGAAGAGATGTTAGAGTGCTTAACAATAATGGTTACAGTCTCATTTTCTGACAAACTGGAATAGAATATAATCACAATGTGAGCTCCATAATTAAAGCAAAGATAGCAGTGACATTTTTATTGTATATTTCAACTGCTGAGTAAGTACCTTTTCTTCTATTTTACTTTTTTTTTTTTTAAACTCCTAGAGAAACTATTCATTTTTGTAGGCAGGAACAACCCAGCTAGTGGAACTCTTAATTGCATGCAGCTTTGTGCCAAGAAAAACTCCAATCCAGTGAGTCTGTTTTGTTAAGGAGCTATGGTGAAACTCTGAGGTTTGGTTTCAAAGCGTGAATGTTTAGTTG
>NW_008246062.1:3492711-3519378 GCF_000691975.1 Corvus brachyrhynchos
AAAAAAAAAAAGCATCCTTCAAAATGTATTCAGAAAACAGTCCCTGTTCTGATTGGAGTCTGAATCAGTCCAATTTTTAGCCAAAATACACTTCATTTTCCAGTCTTGCTGAAAAAGACCCCAAATGCCAAATTTTGATAATGCTGGAGCCTAAAAGGAAAATTAATATGAAGACCTCTTTTAAGCAGAAATCAAATTAAGAATAACCAAAACTCTACCATCTCCTTTTAGAAGCAGAAAGATTCCTTGGCTATTGTATTAATTTATTCCAGTGTCTATCTTTCAAAAAATTGAATTTATTCTCTTACTCTGCTATTAGTTTGTATCCTGCCTTCAGTAGACATGAAAATATTTAGGTTTCTTTTGGCAGAAACATTTTTCCAAGCCTGAAGACTTTCAATATAGTCTATGTATCACATTTCTGTACTGCCAACCATAGTCCTTTGGCTTGCTTTTCTCAGTCCACTTTGCCCACAGGGCTATTCACACAGTTGTTCCTCCCCTGAAATCCTTCTATCTGAAATAAATAAGGTTTTGGCATAAAAACATCCTTTCTTTAAAATATCACAGGCATATACACAAAATACAGAGTCAGCGTCTATGAAAGTTACAACTTCCTTATGGTTTCAGATGAGGTCAGATATCTCAGATGAGAGCTCAGGAGGGAATGAAGAATGATAAGCAAAGATAAATGAAACATACAGCATGACTTTATATGGAAAAGATGTAGCAGAAATGGAGAAAAGAAGCCTGGGCTTCTAAATATCAAGCTCTTGTAACAATGATTCATGTAAAATTTTCACTGACTGGTCACACCTAATTGAAACTTGATGAAGAGATCTCCAGGTTTTTCTAAGCTCTAGTAGATTGGAAACATCCTAAAAATACCTAAAATACTTCTTGTTCTGATATATTCTGGCCTTATATTATTGTCTTTCTGAAATCAGTAATCACCTGCAAGTTATAAAAGACAATACATACAAATAAAGGTTGATATTGTCAGCTCAACTGACAGTAAAGATAAATTAATTACTCTGCCAAGATGTTCAAAAAAACATACTTTTTGAGTTTCCAAAGTAGCTTCAGAATTGGGCTTTTTTTTCTGTTTGTTTGGTTTTGGTTTTGATTTTGTTTTTGGTTTTGTTGTTGTTTTGGGGGTTTTCTTGGGGTTTTTTTGTGTGTTTTTGTTGGTTTGTTTTTCTTTTTTGTTTTTTGTTTGAGGTCTTTTTGTAGGAGATTTTTTTTTTTTGGTGATATTTCACCAGTTCTTAATGTATCTCAACTGGTTTTTCCTTTCTTAAAACCCCTTGAAAAAATTCCCAATAAAAGAATTAATCTGTCACATGAATTGATTAACTGCACAGCAAGCTCATGCTTTTAAAGATGTCTCTATTGTAGGAAAATTAATTTCTCAAGCTACTTAACACACTTCTAGTAAAAGCTTTCCACCCCAGGGAGTGCAATGAGCAACAGTACCCGTGCAGGCACAGTAGAAAGTTTGTCAAGCTGTGCTTTGTTTACTATTTCCAAAGAACAACTTTATGTTGAAGCAGGAAAATATAGATGTAAAGTTCTTAGAACTGTCCCAAATATAATTCCAATTTTTCCTCTCTTCCAGTTGCTCAAAGATAGACATGATGGTGCAAAAGCAAACGCTTGCTCCAATTTATTTTATTTTTTTTCAAGTAAGTAACTAAGAATAGTCATGGCTGGAAAGTTTCCGAGGGTGAAGCTCCATGGCATCCCTGGGTGACATATTCCAGTAGTTCTCCCCTGGTCTGATGAAAAAGGTTTTCCTAATATCCAGTCTGAACATCCCAAACAGCAAGTTTATTATCCTTTTCTTTACCCCCTCCTGAAAAAAAAATTGGCCTTTTCATCTTTATTACTTCCCATGAAGCAGCTGCAAAGTGCAGTTAGGTCAGCTCTTGTCTTAACCAGAAAAGTTGCGAAATGGGGCAGTGAATGGTGATTCAGAACAAATAACAGTTAAGATAAAAAGTTTAAAACATCTGTAGTGGTAGGAATTATGCCACAACCATAAGCATGTCAGATCAACGATCTTCATGGAGTCATGCCGACTCCTCCTGACCCTTCTGTCTTCCAACTGAATAAACTGTCTCTTTTCCTCAAAGATGCAACCAGGAATCTCAAGAGACCAAAACTCTGTCAGAACCTTTTCAAGCTGAGATGGAACCAGCTTAAATACAAACCATGGCAGCTTCAGAAACAGTTTATGTGTATGGATTTTTCATATAATTTAACTTGTAATTAAGTTCTTGACAACCCAGGAATTGACACTTTCTGGTTTCACAATCCAAATTTGTTGATGTTGCTTTCAAGATCAGTGAATATTTGTCTTGAAATGATCCTGGGTCCTTCAGTAGGATCACAGAACCATGGAATAGTCTGAATTGGAAGAGAGCCACAAGTATCATCAGGGAATGTTTGAGGTCCATGTGTGTGCCCACAGGAGCTTCTTACTAGAAGAAAGAGACTGGCTGTAAATTCCACTTAAATGTTTAAATCACAGCTATCACATTTGTAGCCAGTGGAATTCACATTGCTACACATCTAATCCCAGCCACTGCTCAGACCTGTACCACAGCTTAATCAGAAAAATTTTTGAACAGTTATTAGTAGTCAGAAGAAATCTACTGTTGTTGGTTAGTGAAGATCTCATCTTCACAATGTCAACAACATGTTTTGTATAATGGTTTTAAAATATGGCCAGTGCCTTTTTGGTCTATGCTAAGCCCTATAAAATTAATAAAGTATGTTTCCTCTGCTGTTAAATTAGTGGTGCAGTTTGCCTAATAAAATATGTTTTGCTGTCCTGGTTTTATGGGCAAAGTAATAAACTACAGCTTCTAAAAGCAGCTTGATACGGTACAAAAAGCCTTTACAAATTTCTACTTAGATTCTAGTCAAAAATAATAAAGCAAAGATTATTTTTAGATTAAAGACCATATGTTAGACAATAGACATTTTGAAAAACACTGTGGTTTTCATAATTATGTTCAGGTGCTGTTTTCTAATTCTAACCTGCAACCGTAAGATATTAATTTGTTGGTTATGGGTGGGAAGAAGGAAAATAGATATATATAATATGGCAAAAAATACAGAAAGATGTTAATATGCTGTGATCTATTAGATTCTTGATCAGTTCTTATATGCCCTCCTCTCCCCACCCCTGAGACAGAACAAGAGGCTATTTCCTCTTTTTCCTCTTTATGATTTCTGATGCATTTTTCCACCTCTGTGTTTAAGAATGAAAAAAAAAGGTGGGCAAAAAAAAGTAAATGACTTCTTCTCTTTTCCCAAAATACATAAAGAAATACATCCATTGAAAAAAAATCAAAACCAAGCAGGATCTCCATGTAAAAGGAATCACAAAGAACAATCTGTGTCTACCTGGGACATTAATGATTTTTTAAGAGAGTGAATTTAAAAAGTTAATAACTCAAATATTATGGTGGGTAAATCTTGACAGACTCTGAACTTGGTGGAGACTATATAGGTCAATAGCTCTAAATCTTTCATAGCTGTGTTCTTGATTATTCTCCTAAAAAAATACTTATGCACATTTTCCAAGATTTTTTTTTTTTTTTTTGGTATGGTGCAAATACAAAGAGCTTTCAGGTGCAGAATAAAACAAATGAGGGTGGACCTAACCTTCAACATCTTCAATTAGGGATTTTCTCTGTGTTCACAGTCTTATGTCTTTTCCTGCCTCCCATGGAGGATTTTATCACCTTCAAAATTGTGTGCTTAAGGTAAGTAATATGAATAATTTCTTAAACAAATCACTCTCAAATGTCTACTCAAGTTTCCTGCACAACTAACTTAATTTAGACTGGAAATGCTTAAGGCTAAGCAAACATATACACATATATATATATGTGCTCCCTTTAATTTTTTTATGCATTTAATGCCTAAAATTTTCATATACTTAAATCCTGTTGCAGTCTCCTAGGGGATTTAAACACATTTATGTGCAATTCTTTATTGATTCATTTGCAGTTAATCAACAATGAAGGCTAGTTTTGTGAAAGTGTTGAAGAGGCCTTTTTTGCCTGTTTGCTTGGGTGTTTCTTCTAGATATAGTATTTCAGCCAATGAATTGGAACATTTTGATCTTTCTCCAAATTTTCCTTGAAACATTGGATCGTCATTTAGAACTTGGTGCAGAATTCTTACAAGACTCTGAGAAAAGAAGTATATCTTACCTCGTAAGAGGTATGTATTTTTTATGACACAAGGGATCATCTGCCAAAATGAAAAGTTGTGTGGCAATGAGAAAAGAAAAGTTAAAAAATGAGAAATTTCAGTCCAGGATCAAAATGGACAGCACATGGAAATCTATGTGATCTTTTTTTTTGACTGTTCAGTTCTATATTTTTTTCCTCATTAAGAATTTTGTGCAGATGAGAAATTAAATTTACCTTGAATTGGTTTGGTGATTTAAGAAGTTTTCCTTAAGATATGAGATGGCTGCACACAAGATGGCTTTTCCCAAGCTTCACAGCTGAGAAACAACCTTTTATATGGTGATAAAATCAAAAGTGTCCCCTGGTCACCAGAATATAGAGTAACTTGTTGCAATGGTTTCCAAATTTATACAACAGCTTAAATAATAGACCCTTGTCTTTCATCAGAAAGCCCTCTTAGCCTACTGTACAAGACTCCTCTGAATATGGAAGAGAGGAGGGCAAAACTTTTTTGAAAAAGTTTTTGAACTTAGTTTTACACTGTCCATTGTATCAGTTCTAATCATTAGATTATTAAGTGGAATATAATCAAGATTTTCAGGCATCTTGCAAGTCTTTAATGTGGGTTAGGTGATGAAATAGGTTTATGTGACCCTTGTCAGCACAAAAGCAAATATATAGCTCATAATAGATGTAGCCGATGAGGGAAAAGGTGAGTCTTTAGGCTACTGCAAGAGATTAGGGAACCAGTGTTCTTTTTTCAAGGACTTCTATGTTGTTTAAAATTAGTAGCATTTAAAAGCACTCAATCCAGTTGAACAATATAATACTAAATTCCAATTTTTAAATCATGAGGCTTGTATTTCTTTGAAATAATGAGTGCAAGACATTTACTTAATGTTGATAAGGTTTAAGAATAATGTTTTTTCAGGTGTAGGATCCATGGTGTGCTGAGATGTAGTGACTGTCTGTCAGAAATAAGAGTAGGAAATCGCAGTTCATCAGGTCTGACTTTGCAAATAGCCTTTCAGTGGTGCTAAATCTAGCACTGAATGATGCCTAAAAAGCATCAATATGAATATCAACCAGCAGCATTTTCCTTTAAAAAAATCCTTGTTTCAGACAGGTTTGCAGAATACTACATTAAAGGTGGGCATATGCTGAAAATATTCAATTAAATATCAGGAAATTGTTGCAACTCCACTTACTACTCGAATGATGTGTTTGAATTGCATATTTTTTGTCAGTGAAAGCATAGGTAAAAGGTCAGGTCTTTTCCTGAAAATGGTGGGGGTCAGTTTTCAGAAGGGATGTTCAGGATATTAATATACCACCTCTCAAGCCAGACCATAAGGAGTGGAGAAAATGTATGGAATTTGACAAGAATGAGACCAGTTTCCAGAAAGAATTAGGTCAGTTTCCAGAAGGACATTGCAAGTATCTTTTACTGTTTCTTTCCTTTATGTATTTTGTTTCCAATTTTATGAAGAAGTATCTTATTCTGACCCTTGTTGGAGTAAAGTCATTAAACATTTTAAATAATAAAAAGTGGTCTTAAATTTCTTTGAAAAATATTGAGAACTTCTTTTCTTAGGGATCAGTGAACTAACTGTGAAACTCTTTATAAAAGTGTGTCTTGAGACCTTTGTGTTCTTTTTTATGTGTTACTGAAATGTTATTTGGAAAGAAGAAGAAAGTGAGATGAAAATTAGGACCTGAAAATAGTTATACATGTTATAAACACTAACAAGATATTTGAAGATCTGTATTGCTGTGTTTGGTTTTGTGTAGAAAAGTTAAGCTGAGATTTGTTTTATGTCCTTTGAAACTTAGATCCTTCAAGAAGATTTTCATTTGATTTAATTTTCTTTGCACTTTACCATCAGCTGTATTGATAGAACAACCGTGTATAGCTCCAAATAACTCCTGCAATAAAGCAAAAGAAGAAATACATTTTGCTCCATCTAAAGCTTCTCTCCCCAGTTATGTTTGTCAAAAGGTAAACCTTACTTCTCTAGTGATCTCAGCTTCTTTAAGAGGAAATTCCAATTATCAGACAGGGAATGAGCAGTGGCTGGAATAAAGGAAGAGGTGGCTTAGTGAGAATGATAATACACTGCTTCATTTTTGAATAAAAGAGATCAAACAGTGGAAGATTCATTCTTGCTTTTGAATAAAGGCACTGCGCTAATTTAATTTAAGTTGCTGATTACAATTTCCAAATTTCTTCAGTGTTTTCCTGAACCTGAATATACAGTGGGAACTGGAGGCACGGAGAAGGGGCTGGAGAGCAGGTGGCAGCTGTGGCAGGCATCACAAGGGCAGACCAGCTCTGTGAGCACTGGTATTGTTATACCAGAGACAGAGTGTGAGGACACTCTCCTCATGCACTTGGTGATATGGAAGCTCTCTGTGCATAACTCAAGGCTTGAGAACGCTGGGAATGAAGCAGAGGGTGTCACACTGAAGCAGTGCCTGAACCACTTTAAGAACCACCCTTAAGTGACTTCAGAAACACATACTGCTTTCCTCCCATGAAATACATTCTTCGAACCCACAGACACATCTCAGACCCTAAAATAAGTGATCTGCACTTCTGAAGTCTTGAGAAGAGTGTATTTTTTACTCAGATTAATGGCAGCTCTTGGCGTTTGGTAAATAAACCATTTAGAATTCTAAATGAATGGATTTTGAAGATTACTTTCAAGAATCCCTTAAAATAAACAAAAAATCCCAAATAATTATTCAAAATTTGTTAGGATTCTGTTAATTATTGTCTGTGGCTTTGTGAAGAAGTCTCAGATACCTCTGAATTTCACTAACACAAATTTTAGGACAAATTTTAGTATGTCCGACATTTTGTACATAGCTAGCTTACTACTCATGTTCTCATTCCTGTCTTTAATAAGAGTGGTTCAGTTGTCAAATTAATGAGCAATATTTCACCACATGACTTAGATGAATACTACACAACATGAAGAGCAAATTATTGAAGTGTACTGTTCAAATGCGAAGCCTAAATGAAAAAAAAAAGCATCTAATTACTCATTGTAATAATTATAATTGTAAGACTGACTTGGATGCATGATTGATTTGTGACTTGTTCACACCAACAAAATCTTTCAATCATAACACAGACACTCAAGTTTGCAGATTGTATGTGACTGTATAGATTAAATACAGAGATGAATGAAGAAAATATGAAAAATCATCAGAATGTGTCAAATATTTCATTGAATTCTATTACCTTCTCAGTGTCACTTTTGAATAAAAACAATTTGAACCACCTTTTCCTCTCAAAATCTTCTAATTAATAAAGAAACATCTAGAAAAGAGCAGAAGTAGGCATGTTTCAGCTGCATTGCCAAACACACTGTGCTTTCTTTTCTTCAAGGAAAACCAACAGTAGGTACCACTCTTAGCACGAAAGTGATCATGCTAATGAGATGATGTCATGTTTGTTGTAAGATCATTATCCCAAGGACTATGTTAATACATTCAATAAGCCTCCTGTGAACAGTGTGGGGTGGCCGCCCTCTTGGTTGGTACAGCAGCAATTTTAACCAGGGACAGCCAAAGATAAACACCTGATTTGTCTGTTGGTGACCTGGGGTTTCACTGCTGGGGATGAAACAAGGCAAGGCCGCCAGAGAGTGGGGTTTGTAGGTAGACTTGAATGAGCACTGGGCTTGTCTGTGTAGTAAGAACCTTCAACATTTTAAAAGACAACAGGAGAAAAGAAAGAAAAAGGGGGGAAAAAAATGTAGGGGTTTTTCTTACCCCTTTTTATTTTTAATAAAGGATGCAATCACACTTACTCCTAAACAATGGAATATGCTTACATGAAAATACTGCAGGTTTTATTTCAGAAAGCATATTGAAATAAATTCTTCTTGCAATTTCTGTTCCATTTCTTCCAACAAGCCCTGAGAAAAACATCTCAATAAGGTAAGAAACCAATTTCTCCTGAAAAGAATCATAATTCATAATTAAACAAAATTATTTCTTTAAAAAGAATTTGAATTGCTCTCTCTATAAAACATTCTTCACTGAGTTACTTGTCTGACAAATATTTGGTGCTGAGAAAATACTTACAGATTTTCTAAATCTCAGTTTGAGTAGAGTAATCATGCAGGTAATCAATATTTGTTTCTTCTCTCTAATCAATCTGTGCCCTGAGTACTTTGCTAGGTATTATAGACAGGGAATTCTTCCTCTTAAAATCTTAAGAGAAGGACAAAGGAAATATGATGAGAAAGTACACATGGTTGCAGGATTTTTTTCTCAGATATGATTCTCACTTTAGTGATACAAAAACCCCAATATATTTGCATGCTCATCAGTGTTTGGGTACAATAGAATCACTCTGTATTTGAATCTAAGCAAATGAGAATTAAACTGGGCTTTTAGTCTTTCTATTCAGCTTTATAAATGACAAGCCTGAAGAACATACAGAATGATTTCCTTTTACTACTGAATAGTAATCTCTTCCAACACTTACACATGTATTTCTACTTATATATTGGAGAAGAAATTTATTAAGAGGGAAAATGAAAAAAAAACAAAAACCACCAAAACCCATCTTCACCTTCCCATAGTTAATGGGATTCATTCCATTGTGCCAATGCGTTAACTTTGCACTTTTCTTCCACATATTTCTGTGCTATTTTGTATATTCAGGTTGTGGTGGAAGCAAAACCATTTAGTCTCATAGGCAAAGAGAATGGACTGACTTGGATAATCTCAGTATTTTGACACTGGTCCTTCAGGCTTAAGCATGGAGGACACTAATAGAAGAAAGTAAAACCACCCCACCAATAACTGAAAGTGATATTGTGCAGTGCCACTGCCTCAATGCCTCACTTTGGCATGGACTGTGCCGTGGAGAAAGCATGCAGAGCAGGGTTTGACACAGCAGATCTGTTGTCCCAGAGGCAGCCCTGCATCTTCTGCCTCTTTGTGCAGGGTTATTATCCTGCTAATGGGTCTGAAATTCTTCCCTATACCACCAGCCTGCAAACAGGAGCAAATTCCTTCTTAACACTGCTGAGTGAGTTGGCATGTGAAAGCAGATATCAAAGTTTAGATGCTTCATTCTCAGTTATCTGATGCTACATCTAACTGAGCTGCCCAAGTTAGAATTGTCCTTACCCAGTAAGGTGAGAGAAATCCCTCTAGGAGGTCATCATCCCTCACACCTTCAGAAGAGCTTATAGGATGCAGTGAGCAGCCCTTGGAAGTGCTTATCTTTTATTCTTAAAATTAGAGATAGTCACTACACCAGTCAAAACTTCAATTTCTAACTCTGAGGAAACTAGTTGTGTGAGACTAAGCTTAAATTTTGCATGAACAATAAAATCATATTATGTTCTATAGACTGGGAGGGTTGTATTATGAAATTATTAAAATGCTATATAAAAATATTAACAGGAAAACTGACTGCAAAAGAGTATGGCCTGTGACAAACACATGTGGGTGAAAAGGGGAGAGAGGGAATTTCATGTTCCACAGCACTGAAGCAAAAGCAGCTTACTTATCTGTAATAACTAGACATGATCAGTAGCGAGGAAAATAAAATGAAAAAGTAAAAACAAGAGGTCACACAAAACCTTTGCAAACTGAAAGAGCTTGTGAGTCCTATTCAATGAAAACAACATCTGTGAAGGTAAATAATAAACCTAACCAGCAAAGATATGCTTCTCACATGAATCAAAATTACACATTTATGAGTGAGCAAAGATAAAAGATTTTACCGACATTAGTCCACTTTGATGCATTTTTTCAATGGTTTTCCTATCAGTTTTTATTTAGAATTTTTGGTCCCCCCCATTGCCCTCAGCTTCCATTCTAGTTTTTTAACTCTGTCTCTGTATATTGCATTTTTATGGCCAGGGTTTGGTAGCAGGGGGGCTACAGGGATGGCTCCTGTGAGAAGCTGCCAGAAGCTTCCCCTAATGTCCAGAAGAGCCAATGCCAGGCAGCTCCTGGATGGACCCTGGCCAAAACCAAGGCAATCAAGAACAACAGCAATGCCTCTGCCATAACATATTTAAGAAGGAAAAAAGATATTGTGCTGAGGTATTTGTGGTCAGAGGAGAGCAGACTGAGAATGTGTGAGAGGAACAGCCCTGCAGACACCCAGGGCAGTGCAGAAGGAGGGGCAGGAGCTGCTCCAGGCTCTGGAGCTCAGATTCCCCTGCAGGCCCTGGAGCAGCCCATGGTGAGGCAGCTGTGCCCCTGCAGCCCAGGGAGGGCACGGGGGAGCAGAGATCCACCTGGAACCCCTGGAGGAGCCCAGGCTGGAGCAGGGGGATGCCCAAAGGAGGCTGTGAGCCTATGGGAAGCTCGTGCTCAAGCAGGATCCAGGCACGTGGATGTGTGGAGAGACGAGCCCAGGCTGGAGCAAGTTTGCTGGTAGAATTGTGACCCTGTGGGGGATGCACACTGGAGCAGCCTGTTCCTGAAGGACTGCAGTCATGGAAGAGTGAGCCACACTGGAGCAGGTTATGGAGAAGGACTCATATTAGAACAGTCCGTGGAGGACTGTCTCCCATGGGAGGGACACCTCACTGAAGCAGGGGAAGGGTTCTGAATTCTCTCCCTGGTCAGCAGCAGAAAAAATGCGTGATAAACCACCCATAACCCCCATTCCCATCTCCCTGCAGTGCTGGAGGGGAGGAGGGAGAGCCTAGAAAAGAGAGGGCGGATGGAGGAAGATTTTTTATTTTATTTCTCATTATTTCCTCTTATTTTGTTGGTAATAAATTCAATTAATATACCCAAGTCAAGTCCATTTTGCGTGTGATGGTACTTGATGAGTAATTTCTTCCCTGTCTTTATCTCAACTCATGAACCTTTATTATATTTTCTCTCCTGTGGACAGATATGGAGGGGCTTGAGAGACCATCTTTGGTGGGTGTCTGGCGTCCAGCCAGGGTCAACCCACTACTCTGATTTTGATTCAAAAAAAAACAGAAGCACAAAATAGTATTTCCTACTTGGTCAAAGTCAGGGTGAACCAAATATCAGAATTACATCTGTGTGGATAGAAACTTTCAAGCTATATTTAATAGAACAAGTCCTGAATTCTTGCCTGATAAGCAGCACAATACTGATTCACATCACCTGAAACTTTAACCCCAGAGCTGATGAATGATTCGTCTTTTAAACTTTTTTGCTCTTATTCGAATTAAGTATGTTATCATGAATTTGAGACTTTCAAACTTCAAATAATTGTCAATATCTCTGAAAACACATCACATTCCAGAGGTTGCCTTGAACCCCATTAATCTGTAATCAATAAACAGGATTTTATTCCCTGCTATGCAAAAACGATTAGTGATCCTTGGTGTAGAAGACAGAAATCGAGGCACTCTGAGTGAAGACAATAAAACTGATTTTAGGAACAGCTTGACCTCTCTTCTTACTGAAAGAGGGTGAAACAACACTGCTTGGCACAGGATTCTCTTTGCTTTGCAAAAAAAGCTGTTTTTTTTAGAGGAAAGGTAAATCTCCTTCCATAGGACAAGGGTAAAGCACCATGTTTTGGGAGGTTCACTACCCAAGACAGACATTACTGAAAAGAACAAGGCCACAAATACAGGAATGTATATAGTGATAAAAAGAGAGCATATAAATAAAGTGCAGGCAGCTGAAGAAAAAAGCTATGGACTGATAAAAACCCTCAGTAAAATTAGCAACTGTCCTTGATATAGAGGGAAGTATAAAGATTACACCCATTTTGCAAGTATGAGTTACTCTTTAGTGGCTGCATTTAACAATAAGTTCCTTGTCCCAATTATATACTTTAAAAATTAATTGAGCACACCCAATTTCCTGTCCCTTTGCTCTCACTGCATCACTGTTGCATGAGGTACCTATTTATAGCTAAATGTCCATCTTATTCAGGGCTTTATGATAGAATGGCTACAAATTTTAGTCTGAAGCTCTGAGAAAAATGGGAAACAAACAAACCCCAGTCCTTATGATCCTCTCGGGGTATTTTTTTCCAGTAATTTATCTGTTTTAATAAAAAAAAGAATCTGTATTCAAAGTTGAGGCTTTCAGTTTGCAACTAAATGAACGGAAGAAAAGATTTTTTTAGGAGAAAATTAACTGATGAAAATTATTATGGCAAAGTGTACGAGGTAATAGCATAGAAGATGCAGATTTTGGGCTCTGTGCTATTGCACTATTAAATTTACTGTTGTAAATGCTTGAGGGAAGGCAGGAGTTCCTCCATCCATGTTCAACAGGGCTCATTAGCTCTTGCACAAAAATACAAATTCATGGCTGTAGAGCTCCAGAGGGGAGCTGACTGCAATGTAACCATCCATGCGGCTGGGTTATATGAGCAGTGTTCAACAAGTCCACGCCCACCCATGGCTGTAAAAGTTGCTTCCTTTATGGAAACTTTGGTGGGATTCAGCTCCAGATGTAGAAACCTCCATTAGTGATCTGAGAAACTGGGGAGCAAGGAAAGTTTACCAAGCTCCATGATCTCCACTGATCTTCCAAATTTTTTGCCAACATACAGGACTGGAACACATTGAAATGTCCTTTGGTTTCCCTACTAACCTCCCATGACTGTCAAGAAGGTGCATGAAATTAATTTATGGTCAGGACACCCACAGTGGGACTTGTCACCAATTTTTTGATCTCTGTGATGCAGATGTCTGTGAATCCCACTGCTAAAGTAGGGTGATATTCAGGTAAGGTATCTTACATGTTTGCCCTCTTCAAGCTGACCATCAGACTCATTTATGGCTACACATTCAATGATTTTTGGTAGCTGATGTGCACTCTTCTGTGAAAACAAATTCTTGCTGAGGTGTGCTGGCACTGACAGTTTTTGCACAGGTTTTAGCTAACCCTACAGCTCTCCCCGCCATGACAATAGACCAGTCAATACAGCTGCATCAAAATGTGGCCAGCAAGACAAAGGAGGGGATTCTACCCCTCTGCTTCCCTTTGGTGGGACCCCTCCTGCAGTGCTCTGGGGTTCCAGCACAGGAGGGACATGAACCTGTTGGAGTGAGTCCAGAGGAGGCCACCGAGGTGATCAGAGGGATGGAGCACCTCTGCCATGCGGAAAGGCTGAGAGAATTGGGATTGTTCAGGCCAGAAAAGAAAAGGCTTTGGGGTGACTTAATTGTGGCCTTCCCGTACCTGAAGGGAACTTACAGGCAAGATAGGGCAAGATTGTGCACAAGAGTAGGTAGTGACAGGATGAGAGGGACTAGGTTTAAATTGAAATGGAGTAGATTCACATCAAAAAATTGGAAAAAAATTCTTTACTGTGAGAATAGTGAGCCACTGGAACAGGTTGCCCAGAGAAGCTGTGGCTGCCCCACCCCTGGAAGTGTCCAAGGCCAGGCTGGATGGGGCTCTGAGCAACCTGGTCCAGTGGAAGGTGTTCCTGTCCATAGCAGCATTGTTGGAGCTAGATGATCTTCAAGGTCCCCTTCCAAGCCAAATCATTTTATGATTCTATTTTATTTTTCCCCAAGAAGTCCAAATAAGAAATTATTCAAGACGCCAGACCCAAAGGAAGAGGTTTTATTCCTGAGTAATATACATATTTGTCATCAATGGTTATTACACAGATGTTAAAAGAAGTTTTCAGCTGAACTGTCCCATGGATTCCAAATACTACAGATTCCAGATTTCTCATCCCCTCCCTCTGGGAGTGAGGTGGCACAGATTATCTTTCTTGCTAAGAAAATAAAGCAAAAATTATGGAGCCACTTTAAAAGGAAAAATGGGAGATTAAGGCAAAGTAATAATGTAGCTTGAGAGGGCAAACTCTATAAAGACGTACCTTGCTCTCTAACTGCACAGAGCACATTAAGATCATAATATTCTATGTCTTTTTGGGCTTTGGGAAAAGCAGGCTGTCCCCTGAACAGCAGAATAAATGAAACCTCGTTTCCTATGTTTGTTCTGCTTGAAATTAAGTACTCTAATATCTAATCTTGTGTGAATTAAGACTCATAATTTTTGTCATTTCATGTTTACTTCTAAACTTTCCTGAAATAGATATTTTTTGAGGTCTAATAAAAATCATGCATATAAAATATACAAGAGCACTGCTCTTTTTTTAAATTAAGCAGAATTCAAATATTGCTTCAGTATATTCAATATCAAATATTTTCAGTGCTACTGTAAAGGAGCAGTAGAAAGAAAGGCATACAGATGCAGATACACCAACATAGAAACGTGATTGTAAATGCTTTATTTCCTTTGGGAATTAGGTCCACATTGCAGATATGAGTCACAGATCTTTCTTCTTCCTCTGATCAGATTTCCTCACATATTTTCAATTTGTCTGTTATTGCTGTCCCCAGAAAAAAACCCCACAGCTTTAGCTGAATTGAGAGGCACAAGCTAGTGCAAAATTTAAATAAAGTTATCTAATATTGCTGGTGGTCCTTTCTTGAAATGAGTTTGTATGATGAATCCAATGTGGTATGTGTGCCTGGACTGCCTAGAACCATCCCATTTCTCTCACCACATATTTAAACACTCTAAAATTTTGAAATTTAATTTTCATTTATGCTGTGTTAAATTTCTTCCTGCATAGTGTTCATTTGGCAAGAATATGATTTCCAGAAACTCTACTGGTAATAAAAAACATCAGCTTTTGTTGAGAAAATATAATTGTTACCTAGGGTATTTCAAAATAGCACACAACAATTAAGGTTTGAAATAACCTAACTGCCAAGTACATCTCATTACTTCAGCATAGCCAGTAGCACAACAAGAAAAGGGTTAAATATGATTACATTTAGCACAACAAAATCTCTGTTTCTTCAGAGGAGGCCAACTTTGTTTCTTTCTTACAGATGTATTTTTGCCAACTTGGTATTCCCTCCAGGACCCACCAAAATTCTGTGAAAGTCAGGAAATTGTTTTGCTTAGTGTTGGAGAAATTGTATTTATGTTCTTCAGCTGAAGTTACTGGCCTCAAGTATCTGGTTGTTGCTGCTCAGAGAGAAGGGGAAAAAAGAAAGGGAGGGGTGGGGAGAGAGAGGGAAGGAATTCGGAAGGAATTCGGAAGGAATTCGGAAGGAAGGAAGGAAGGAAGGAAGGAAGGAAGGAATTCGGAAGGAAGGAAGGAATTCGGAAGGAAGGAAGAAAGGAAGGAATTCGGAAGGAAGGAATTCGGAAGGAAAGAAAGATTTGTTTTATTAGACACAAGTCAGGGTATTGAATCACTTCGTGCAGACAGGATTATGGTACTGAATAAAGGTGTCTGTGAATCATAGAAGAATTAACACAATGCAACCCTTTCTCCAGCTGAGTCAGGCTTCTAAGGTTGTTCTTTTTCTCAAATTTTAGAAATAAATAAATAATTGTATGTGGAAAAGATGCACAGTACATATTTGCACAGCAAAAAAATTGATTTTGAATGTGATCTGGCTCAGACGTTCAGTAAGAATTGAAAAGGAGGGATACATCTTAAGGAATCACATTACATAGAAAAATGTCTTTAAACAAATGCTAGAAGGGAAAAAAAAAGCAAACAACGCAGAAAGAGAAAAGAATGGACTGAATAAAAGGAAAAAAGGCTGTGCTTAGTGTCACTGAATTCAGTAAGTGATTACACGACACAGGGTTCATTCAGGACCTAGCGAGTGATCTACAGCCTGTGTTCTGCAGGAGGTCAGAATGGAGATTAAAGTGACCTTTTCTAGCCTCAAATTCTATGAATCCAGTTCTGAACCTAGGGTCCCAATGGAAACTAAGTGACGATATAGAGTCTTTGGAGTAAGCTAACCTATGGTTGATGGATGGTTTTAGTTCTTTATTTCCATAGAGTCCCCCACCACATTACTCACACAAAACAACTTTCTCACTTGTGACATTCAAAACTTTTACAGAAAAAGGAGCAATGGGTATACATAACTGCAAGTACCTCCAGGTTGGAAATGAGGAAAGGTTTTAAAACTACTGGGGGATACCGTTTCTAGAGCAACTTTGAAAAAACAAGTGGTACAGGAAGGCACTTGAAGATGGAACTTCATATTTTCATGTGCAAAACAAAACAAAACAAAAAAAAACAAACAACAAAACAACCAAGATCTGCAATAGCAGGGAACTGGACTAAGCAGTTGATAAGATTTGTTCAAATTTTGTGACTTATAATCCTAAATCTTTGGAAATGACAGTATATATTTTCCAGTGTCACTTAACAACTGAGACACAGAAAACTTTTTTGTTTTCAAGGTGAGCCGAATTCTGCATGAGCAAACACTGCCTTAACACATTCATTTTAAAACTCATGATGGAAGAGACAAAGCTTCATGGGTTGTTTGAAACAGCAAATCCCACCTTTAGATATTGTGTACCCTTTCCTCCCTCTCTTTTCAGCCAGCTGTCTTCATGGCCCCTTATGTAAATGGCAGGCACTCACTGGACTAGGTTCAACAACCTCAATTTCTACTCTGAATCCACTTCTGTACTCTCGCATCAGGGTAGACAGAGAAGATATGTGCCTAGAGAGGGTTAATGCTGAAAGACTACAAGGGGAAAAAAAAACCCTGTGTAGAGTGGGAAATTAGTCAGCAGAGACCTGACAAAGTGCTTCCTACACATGCTGTTCTGTCAGGCTGCACAGCTTCTTCTGCTTCAGAGGTAATTACATAGATTTTCTGTCTTGTACTTGCAAAAACACAGCACAGCACTCCACCACTGCTTGTAGCTCAGTGCTTCAGGGCTCCAGCTGCATGGGGCTGGAAAATGTTTACACAATTTCTTTTTAAGATTTTTAAACCACAGTAAGGGATGTGACTAACTCTTCATCTGAGGGGGCATATGAAAGAGTCCCCTCAGAAGCAGGACTTGGGTGAAGGGAAGGACTTCCTTGTTAGGCAATATAATTATCTCTCTCTCAAGGAAATGGCTTCTGCCACACAATAAATCAAACAATAAATGTTTCTGAATGTTTTAATTAGAGAGGAGTCAAAAGTATTTGGACATTCATCCGGATTTCAGATCTTCACTGCTTTGCATCTAGAATACTGGTCTTAAATCCATTTTCAATTCTATACAGTAGTTTTCTGGGGCCCTTCGAGAAATACATCCATTCTTTTAGATTTGACACTTGCACAAATAAGCATATTCAACATATAGACAAAGGTGTTTATCATTAAAAATAATATCTGTGGATATATACCTTCCTCCCTCATTACTTTGAACTGCTTCAATAATTTTGTGGTTAATGCAGTACTGAGATGAGTATTTCAAATCATCTGTAAATTCAGATTTAAATATTCAAGCCAATGCTTGCAACGTGGACTTTCATTAGATGTTGGGAATGGAATGTCCAAATTTTTTGAAGATATTTCTATAGTTTAGTATAAATTCAGTATATTTTTCTAACATGGAACTGCTTGTGATACGATACAGCAGCTTTAAATATGTTCAGCTCTATGTACAAATTTTGAGACAATGATAAAACTACAGAAATAATAACCATAATAAAAAAATAATAAAAATAACCCTAAAATTCAGGGAGAAAATGACAGAGAGAGTCTACCTAATCACTTTGAAATGGGAGAAATTTCTCTTCTGTTGTCTATGACACACTGTCCACACTGTTCAAAATAATTTCAATGCAGCCCCGCCTATGTTTCCATATCTTCACTTTTAGAAAGTCATTCCTATTGCTTTTGCTCTGTCTTCTTTCAGTTGCTGAATGGAATTGCCCTTATCCATAATGCAGAATTCTCCTCCTCTGTGGCACTGCTTTCAGAATGGCTGAAAAAGTTCACATCTCTCACTCATCCTTCTGTTTCTTTGACTAAAAATGTCTGTATGTTTCCACACTTGTCAAGTTTTCCAGACTTCTGACTACTCTTAAGATCTCAGAAAACCCACTTCAAACCAGTTTCCTGAGCTGCAACACCGAAATCAAGTAGATAAATTGAAGTGTACATTTGAAAATAATAAAACCATAGGGAATTTTAATTTTATTCGGTGTTTGTTTTTGCTGGTTTGTTTTGGGTTTTTTTTTGACTCATAAAATGAAAAGTTATGGACAATTTCTGGAAATGGAGACCTGGTTCATTTCCTAAGTATTTATTCAAGTAAACTGCAATTTGTTGCCTTCAGTCACTCACTGTGAATACAGCAGTAGATTATGTCAGTTTTTGTTTACATTACACATAATCCCAGAACGGGTCAGGTTGGAAGGGACCAGAGTGGCTGATCTGGTCCAACCTCCCTGCTCAAGCAGGGTCATCCCAAAACATATTGCACAGGATTGTGTCCACATGGTTCTGGAATATCTCCGGGGAGGGAGAATCCACAACGTCTCTGGACAAACTGCTCCAATGTGTGGTCACTTGATACTTATACTTAATTTTCAACTCTAGAAGAAGGAATGTATAACTAAATGCATTACAAAAGCCTGGAATAATGAAACTATCTGATTAGAGTAGGACATTTGCTTTGTCTTTCAGCATCTTTTTCTTTCTCTAATTTCTATCATGTTTATTTTCATCACAATCATGACTTATGCATCCTTTTTATACTCCATCAATCTGTCATCTCCAAAGACAAACAGTTCTTTTTACCTGGTGGCAGATACTTGGCTACTAAACAATTTCTCTTCTCATTGTGACCTTGCTTCAGGCTGAGCTATGAAGAGGAGGGAATGGAAAAGGAAAAGGGAAAAGGAAAAAAAGGAAAAATGCAAAAAGGCAAAGAGAAACACTACTGAGGGGAAAAGGTGAGGTCAGACCTCAGTCCTTTAGAAAATGTCATCTGATTTGAACAGCAACAGTACAAGGAATGAAGGAGGATCAAAGCACAGTTTAATCATTGCATTTCAGGATGGGTTTTTTCCCATTTTTTTCAGGTTTTCGCATTTTCAGGAGCTATTTCTCACATTTTTTTCAGGTACACAGATTTTTCTGTGTGGGCAGAAGGTGAGACACTGACAGCATAAGTTCACCACTGGTAAATACAGAAGATTTTCTTTAAAACAACTGCTAAGAATTTATGGTGTGTGTAGATAAACTCAAGGAAGTTCTATACTAGACAATTCTGATTAGAAAATGCACTTGTTTTATTGCTTGGAAATAAAGGCAACTCTACTAGTTTAAAGGAATTTGCGTTCTCACTGGTTAATAATAATTCACTCTAAATTGAGAAGAGGGATTTCTTTTCTCTGTTTTTTGATGGGGGGTGTTTGGGTTTTGGGCTTTTTTTTTTATTGGTTTTGTTGTTTAATTTTAAATTAAATTAATAATAATAATTTAATAAATTAAATTAATTTATTAGGGAGATTAGTTTCACCCACTTCCATGATGGATGGAGGCAATAAGGGTTCAGGAATCTGGTTCGTATAAGAGATTATATTCTACAGAGTATGTGTTACCTCAATAACTTAAAAAAAATCAAATAAAATGCAGAAATTAACAACCATTTAATAAAAAAATAGAGTCTTTCTCATTGCATAAAAAATTATTATTTTCAGACTGAAGCCCTCTCAGAGTACAACTTTCTTTTACCTAAAAAAAAATTAAATTAAAAATCCATGGGCATAGCTCCTTTAAGAGCCTGTAGTGACTAAAACAGAGTCAGAGGGGAAACAGCTTCAAGCAAAAGTTATTATTTCTCTTCTCTTTGTGGGTTTAGGCCTAGATTGGATTGTGCTGCACTTGAAGTTTTGTGTTAGAGGATATTGGACATGTGCTGTTACTCTTTGTCATTAAGATTGTTTTTATTGCTAGAGTGCAAACCTGCTTTCTCTGTTCTGCAGGTCTTTGATATCTGCATAGTCCCTCAGTTTCTTCTGCTTTCATCAGGAAAGTATTCAAAATGCTATCTGAGCAATGTGCATTTATTTGCTGAAAGCATCTTGTCATATGATGTCAGTTTAGGAGTGATCATCTCACCAACACTAGCAAAATGAAATGCACTTCTTTCTTGTAAAAAGTTTAATAATTTCCATCATGAATTTTGGACAGAAAGTAGAATTCTGAGGCTGTGGAAATGTTCTCTGCAATATCACAAAGCACGCACAGGCTTCCGTTTTCACACAAGCCTCAATAGTTTCTCTTCATGAGAGCCAGCATATTGCACATTGCAAATCGGATTTTATTCCCAAACTCAGCCAGATTTTGTTCCTAAGATCTCTTTCTACTGAACTTTTACATTAGATTGGTTTTAAGCTTTTGAAAAACAAAAGTTAGTTTGAGAATGATCTCAGTACAGCTCCTAGAAGACAATTAAAATTTCTCAAGCCATCAACACAATTGTCATTAATTGGCTCCCTTGCTATAGTTCAGAAGTGTAAAGGTCATAAAGAGCAGGAGTCTCTTGGAAGATTTTTAATCTGGGGGAAAAAAGGCCTCTTCTATTAGCAGTCCTAAAACACTTCATTTGTTTTTTATGAAGTTATCAAAAATATATTGTCTCAGGGTTTGTTTAGTTGCTTGGCTTTGAGAAAGAGTAAGAAAAAGGGGTTAGATTAGGAAAAGAGACAATATTCACCCTATAAGCAACAATATCTAATCACCCGCTCTCCCAGGTTGTTACAAAAGACAATTTTTAGTCCTGGAAGGTACTAAGGTGTTCCTGGGATGCATTAAACAATATTATTAATGTTATTATTGCTTTGCTTTCCATGAAGTTTCATGTGCTTCATGGAAAGTAAGCCAGGACTTTCTGGTTTTGAACATGGAAGACAAATATAAAACAAGAATGTAACTGGGTATGGAGCAGGCTGGCAAGTCTTGTTGGAGCTGGCACATCAGATGATTGCAAAAGTAGAAAAAATGCTATATCCTCTAGTTCCCAGTCCACTGTTCCAACTAGTGAGTCGAGCTGCCCACATTCATTTCTTTCTAACCATAAGTTCCAGAAGAAAACTAATAGCTGCAAAATGGGAGAGAGAAAACTAAACCAGTAGAAAAATACTTGCTTTTCACTATACTGATAACAGCATCACTCATGAGGAATAGGGTTTTGTTTTGGTTTGGTTTGGTTTTTTGTTTTGTTTTGTTTTGTTTTTATTTGTTAACTGGTTGACAGCATTCATTTAAGAGGTGGAAATTTATTGGGATTTCTTGAACAGCAACATCCAAGACAAAAGGAATTGTGACAAAAAACAGTTATAAAAAGATTCATAGACAAATAAAAGAGGCTCTATTTGTTTGGTTTAGTTTTATTTTTTTTCTCTTAAGATCGCATGCCCTATTACTTCCACTCCTTACTAAGAAGAAAAAAGATAACTCCTATCTAAAGAAGCATTTATTTCAGTATATTTTCAATTCAAATAAACAGTCTACCTTCAACAGTGAAATTTATAAATGAAATAAAAATGGCAAGGTTTTTTCCTTCTTTACTCTCCTTCCTCTATTTATATAACCACAATCGGACAAACTATAATGCTATCTAAACAACTACACACATTAAGAAACAAACAAAGATCAATAGCTATAATTTGACACACATACACTGTTCACTGTGAAAACATCAATAGTACAAAAGCTTCATGTGCATAGCAAGGAAAAATCTGTTTGGTAGATGGTGTTGGCAGAAGATTAAATAACCACATGTCAGAAAGAATAAAAAAAAAAATTCAATAAACTGACTGCATACTGAAGATGTGCAAGTACTTCGAGCTAAACTGTTAGTATTAATAATACGAAAATTATCTTTGTCTTCAAGTCATTCAATTGCTTCATGAACAAATATTTCGGCTAGGATCTCTGATATTCAAACATATACTTCTTTCCTATCTGCCAAAGGACTGCTATTGAAAGACAGGGAAACAGGAAATGACTTGCACATTGGATGATGGTATCTTGAGCTGCTATTTCATAAACAGTACTAGAGGTGACTATTCATCTCATCCTGATCCCTAACACTCTGAAGGAATCATGAGAGAGAGATGCAGCCAGCAACTATTTGGCCAGGAAGGAAAGAGACACAAAGTTTATGGAAAGCATCTAACAGAAAATAGAATTGAGGTTCAGGGCTGAAACACCATGTCCAGCGTGTGCACATTGAACCCTCCTATTGAATCTCATGGTGTTACTCTGAGATATACACTTAGGGATATGCTTAAAAGCTTCTAGGATCATGCTTTCAATGTCTTAGCTATCCATTATTCATTACATTGTTTCAAAGTGCTAAGTGGTTTGTAAGACCACAAATCTTTAATATCTGTTTACCACGTAACTCCACTCCTTTGACCATTGTGCCTAATCTGCAAAAGCTTTCTCATTAGCTTGTTTTACAAACCAGTTTTTCTTCTTTCTTATTCAGGCAGACTTCTGCTTTTTGTTCTTCAGGTGATGGGAATTATAGTTCTTTTTAATTTCAGTTACAGTTTTGAGCCACAAATCTTTAGAAAACTGGTCCCATCAACCTTCCCTTTCTCTCCCTCTTTCTTTCTCTTTCTCTTTCTCTTTCTCTTTCTCTTTCTCTTTCTCTTTCTCTTTCTCTTTCTCTTTCTCTTTCTCTCTCTCTAAAAAACAGCACAACACCGGTTGGATCATCCCTTTTGCACTAAAGAGGCTGAGAAAGGGAAGTCCTTCAAACAGACCTGATATTGTCAACAAAGGTAAAACAAACAAACAAACAAAGAGCATAAAGTTGTTTTGAAATATGAAATATGCATCTCACAAAAAGGTATTTCCATATTCCTCCTGCCTGGTGGTTATATACGACAAATGGGTACTTCCACACATAAATTATACTCCTAAAAGCTACTTTGTATGTACTTGTGCACCTAGTGAGAATTCTGAATATTCACATTTATCTCATGTTTGCTACTATGCTGCCAATTCTTCATTTGTGATGATATAAGTAATGAGATTTCATTGGTTGTGTTTACATTTTTAAAGACTCATAGAGTGATTTGATTATATGCAAATTCAACTGTAACTAAACCAAACAAATGAAAAAAAAATCAAAATGTGTTTCAAGCTGCTGTGGCTAAGAAGAGGATCAGATTCTGTGTCTTAATAAAAAAAAATATATTAGCATTGCTTTATTGAAATTTCTTTACTGAGGCTTTTATAATTTTAATAAAGCCTGATCCATGATAGCTTAATGTGGCTGTCTAGTAATACAGAAATTTAGGAATGGATTAGTGTCTGTGGTTTAAGTTACTTAGTTGAGGCACTGAATTCATGAACTTACAAATACGAGACTTTTTGACATTAATGCTGAGATTCAGGTATCTGCACAGGAGTTGTCTACCCTCTAAGCATCCAAAGGGAACATTCAGCTTGATAGGCCTCTTAGTATTTGTGCCATATCCCTGTATATGTCACATTTAATATTTCTCATATTAGTTAAATTCAGTCCTACCTAAATTTTAAATTCCCAAGACTGTGGACCACAGCAACCCAATTTTCAAGCTTGTTTTTCTGTTCCCTGTATGTGTTAGTAGTTTGCTCAGTAGCCTGGCTGCCAGGGGCTGAGATATGTCTCTCACCTTTAGCTGATCAGTTCTTAGAGACTTTAGAAAGCCATGTACAGTCTGAGTCCCAACCATCATGAATCTGACAGCTGAAATCAGTGAGAATGTCCTTGTTGGTATTTCCCATAGGCATGATATTGGACTTGTCTCTTTTGTGTGTTTCCCATATTGGGCCCCAGAACATCAACTTTTACTGATCTACAAAAAGTCCTGCCATACTCTGGTCCCATATGTTCTTTACCCAAGGATGATAGCTCATCTGGATAGTTTACTTTAAAAGACAATAGAATGTTTGGCCTGTCAGATGGTTCAAGTTTAAGCTATACAAGATCTTTTTTGTCTGCTGTGAAAAAAAATCATATAATTTACAAATATGTCATTAGGAGCAGCCATAATTTCAACATCAAGTGAGACTGCTCTAATTTACACTGAGAACTGAATTCAGTCCAACTATTCAGAGAAGTCAATATGAGAAAGGCAGTTTGAAAGATTCAAGGCTATAACTACAATGCTAAAGATGCCCTCCCAAATGTACAGGCCAAATACTGCAGAAAGTCTTGCACACACATTTCTCTATACAGGTCTCTTCTCCTAAAGCCACTTATCATTCTTCTTAGAATCTGGTTTGCCTTTCTTAAGGCTTTTTATTTGCCTTTTTCTTTTTCTTTTCCTTTTTTATTTTTTTTTTTAATTCCAATTTTATTTTTTAAGATTTAAAGTGCCTGAAACAACATGGGTGCTGTGCTCATGTGAGTGACTGATATGAGTACCTGATGTGTGAAGGTCACGGGTCTATATCGCATTTCTGACTCGTGGAGGACATGTGGAGCTCTTAATGGTGCAAGACATGATGGAATAGGGACTGCAACACCTGTGCAAGTGGGGAACAGGATGCATGGCACAGCCTCACACCTCCTGCCCACAAGGCATGAGTTGTCTCCCCAGAACTGTATCAGGATTTCACCCCAAAGGAAAACTACTGGTTTAGTCCTGGAGAAAGATCCTGTTAACAAACTAACATGAGACTAATTAAGGAACAAGGAGCAAACTCAGGAACTGAAAATATTTGACAATTTAAATGGAACCCTACAGAGTTACTTCATTAATATTCCTCGGGCGAGAATAAGGAAAACTTAGAATCAAATCTTTCCTTCTCTTTCAGCAAATGGTTAATTTACTTTGACATCAGGTAAGAAATGAGAATGTTAACCTGTCATTACCTGGTGTCAAAGGGCATTTGTGCCACAGTTTCCAGATTTGAAATATTTTCTAGCCCTAGAGAATCTTGTTCAGCTCATTCCAACAATGTCTGAATATTTTTAATACACTGAGAAATATCTGCAGACAAGGTTAGAAGGAACACACTTTTTTTTGGGGGTTTTTTTTGTTTCTTTTTATTTTTGTGGAACCACTGCTTCATATTTTAATAACCTGTTTTCCAGGGTCCACAGCTTTACCAAAATTTTCAGGTTTTTTGCTAAAGTTTGGCAAAGAACAGAAACTATTCTTGGAGGAAAAAAAAAAAGGCATATACCCACATCTGCCAGTCACAGGGTAGCTTGGGAAATTCAAAATAACATCTGAAATCTGTGAATTATTGTAAATTTAACCAGAAAGATTCTGACCTGATTCCTTCAGGATCTAGACAAAGCAAAAGCATTAAGTTGTGTATACTGGTGATACCACAGAATCAGTTACTTAGCCGGACTGAAGCTCTCCTGTTGCAGTGTGTTTCTTGGTTTGTACGTGGAACCATCATGAGCACCAAGAAACAAAGAAATGGAACTGTGAAAATGTCCTGTTGAATATCTATTGTTTACTCCAGCCACTAAAAGGAATGGGGTTCCTGAGGGGAGGAAACGTAGCAAAAACTATGTGCATGACTATTTAATCGAAGGTTGTGTCATAACACACAAGGTTAATAACACATCAGAATGCAAAGTTAAAATTACGTGTGAAAGGGTTACCTGAACTCTGGCAGTTTCTAATTTTTGATTCCTGAAGTGTTTTTTCTTAAGAAAATTCATTTGTATGTAGCTGAATACATGAAATGATAGTTTGAAAAGAGTACAAAGGGGTTGTCCACCTACCTCTTTTAATAAAGTTTAATTATTTATAGAGTTACTTTGAAAATCACAGCAACAAATAAAGAATACAAAGATAATTCTTCCATGTCTTTTATCAGTTGTCATGGTTTAGCATAGTTTGGGTTTTTAGTTAAGGAGGGCTCCATCAGTTTAGCTAATTTAGCTAATTTTTTACCTAGTTTAGCTAATTTTGCTTTCAGTTGTTTTATTTTTCCATGCTAAAATATTATTTTCTTTCTTCCACCCTTCATGCTAACAATAGAAAGCATAAAACTTAATTTTTATTCCCTGTTCTTTTAAGGAAGCTCAACACTGTTCTTCATAATTTGCTCTTGTCATCTTTGTACTTATTGTCATGCATGGATTCTTTCCTGCATCTTCACACTACCAACAGTCTTCGTCCTTTTACATCTGACTTCAAATGTTAGATGTGAGCTTCACACTGTTCAAATTTCATTGCTGGTATTGTTTTCATTATTTTTCAAAAGTTGTAGTGCTATGTAAGCACTTTGATATCTTCACAAGCGTTTTTTCCCTTGCCAAAGCTTTACATTATTTTTTTTCTTCTGTGTTTTTTTTTTAATTAGTTCTGTTTTACCTCCAGAGAATGTATAGAATAATGTAAATATTAATGGCAAATGGGAAGTTTTTTTGGTTTTTTTTTCCATTGGTCACAGCTTGCTCAAAACCAAAATAATCTACATATTCATGTTCATTTTCATGTTCCTTGAGTCTCTGAGGCACATTGTAAACAGACCTGCATTCCTGATGTTGAATTTAGCATGTTTGTACTTAATACGTTAGACACTTTTTTCCTTTTTCCCAGGTTTAGTGTTGTTAAAATAACCTGTACTACTGGCAATTATACTATGGACAATTGAGTCCTCTCCATATAAACCTCTTCCAGGCAATCTCTGTGGATTTC
>NW_008246062.1:3519499-3526181 GCF_000691975.1 Corvus brachyrhynchos
TGGAGAGAATATTTGATGTTTGGGTTTTAATGCTACAATGCAGAGAGAATATTTATGTACTCTGTCTGCAAAGCTTTGTTTTCAGAAGTAGATATTAATTCCCTGCAATGGTGACAGCAATTTGAGAGACACCAGGAAGAAAGTTTTATATCACATATCAGATAACTTTTGGATATTGAGCTAGTTTGTAAAAATATGTCCCTAAATTTGCTTGAGATGGTACAAGAAAATTCCTGACTTGTATAACTCCCAGACCTTGGTGTTACACTAATCTTAACTACAAGAACTAAATGACATTTTCAAAAGAGTTAACCATTTTATCTCACTATTTCTGATTCTAACAAAATTTGTTGGCATTTACAGTGTCAGTGCAGTGAGGCTGGAGATTAAATGGTGATATGTTAATTAGATAAAGGGAATCAGGTTACAAGAAGGACCCCAAAACAACCAAAACTACTATTGGATAATAATCAATTAAATAAATTTGTCTTTTACAAACACTTAAAATGTCTCTCAAATTAAAAGGATGCAAATGACCTAGCTAGTTATTTAAATCTTTAATGTCCTTGATTGTGTAAAACCTAGGTTTATTTGGGGTTTTACATTTTCAGTCATAATTTTACATCACTCAGACCCTGAGAAGGAAAATATTCTATGTGACCGTGAGGTAGGTATTCATCACATATATTTTTAAAAGTCTAATTCCTAAATAAAGCTAATCATCTAAGCCCTGATTTAGGATCCGTAAAGACTTATAAGCATGTCCAGAAGTTTCTTCAGCCAACTTTTATTTGATTTAAATCAAGAATGGAAAAATCACTATTTGCAAATAAGTGTTTCTTCCTGGTGTTTAAAGAATGATACTATATGGCAAATTAAGACCGCAATCTAGCTGTAGAAACCAAGAGACAAATGATTCCCACCATGTCTGACTGATCTAACATTCACTGAAATTTATGGAAAAAACCCCTATTGTCCGTAGTAGGTTTCTGGCCAGACTTTGTACCAGAGTGTTTTAAGAGTCTCAGTTAAAAGAAAGAAGAGTTTTGGCCGTCAGAACTGAAAAAGCACAGGCAGACAATTTGACTCAGTGGCCCATGGAAGTCACTATCATTTTGATAAACTGCAAGCATATCTTTGACATAGGGAAATTCAAATTTAGGAAGCTAGGACTTGTACTTCATGAATAAGTCAAAAAGTGAAACAACTGTAATGTCCTGCAAAATTTGTTAGGATCCCACTTGCTTCCAAAGTTCCATATCTGGAAGCAATCAAGTACCAATCTGATGACTGTGTAGTAGTCTGTGGGAAGAAGGTTTCTGATTTTTAGTTCAGTGTCAAAATGTTAATTCTCCATAACACTGATGTAAGTATCATGAGTGGCAGTGAGTGATGCTCTTTACTGATTTAGTAACAAAGGCACAAGCAATGGTGATTGAACTAACTAATATCACACCAAAAAGTGGTCTTTCAGGAAGAGTCATTGTGGAATTGCTGGAAGCAACACACTGCCTGTCTTGTGGACAAATTGGGAAGTTTGGCTACTGGAAATGAGAAAGGAGCAGTTATAGTAAACTCTGAGATAACACATTGCTTAGAAAAGAGTGGTATATCTTGGCAAATGTGTCAAAAAAAAAAAAATTGGAAAAAAGCTTGTAGGTGTTTTGCAACAATTTATAAAATTAGAGTATATTTAAGTTTTCATAATCATTAATTATAATACTCTGAAATGGCTCAATCAGACCCATATGAACACATAGATTCATGTTTTTCTCTTTTCTTTCACTACTGCTTTGATCACATAGTTTTCAGAGTCTTAAGGTGATGGTTAGCTTCCTACTATAGTGCTCCCATAATTTGTGGTTTCAGATATAATGTACAGTGGAAGCCATCACACTAAATGTGTTTATATTCTAAACTGGTTATCTACACTGATTTTAATATCAGTGGAGGGAAATAGGTACTGCTCATGCTAAATTACTTCACAATGTAGGTCTTTAATACAAAGAATTTTTCTCCATGTGATTTGAGGGGATCCGAAGATAATTATTAACATCATAGATACTTTAAGTGAGGTGAATCATTCAGACAGCCTAGGAATCATATATATCAGCTTTTGAACAATCAAGACTAATCTCTGTCAATCACAATGAGCCTCTGGTCATATTGCTTAACCTTAAACACCTTCATCTCTTGCATGAGAAAGTCTGAAATCAGAGCTTTCCCTGCTCCCTAAAGATGTGCTCCAGTTCACACCACACCAAAGTCGAAGGAAGCATTTTCATTAACTTTAATGAAAGGTGTCTTAGGTTCCCCATGCACTGCAAAAATAAATGTATGAATTCTAGGACCAATCTTTTTGGCTTGCTTCTCTATGTCCATTTTGAGGACTATGGATCACTACATTCTCCATTATTAGCTAAGAGAACTCAAATAAATGGAGCACAGGGAATTTCTTGCTTGGAGGTCATAGCTCTTTCGAGGACAAAGAGTTAGGAGAAGAAACCATGCATTGTTGCTGCCTGTTCTGAGCTTCCCCTCCCCCTCCCCGAGACAAGCCAGGACTTCCCTCGGCCATGTGCTCTGAACCCCTTTGCTCCAAACACAGGCAAAAACAAGTGTAACTCAAACTCTAGCAGTGTCTGATTGGCCGGTCACCCCGGGTCCGCCCCCAGTTCTCCCCTTTCCCCTTCTCCGAATAAAAGAAAGGACCAAGGGGGGGCCCGCCCTCTTTGGCTTTGCAACTCTTTCTGCAAGCATCTGTGTGCTTCTGTTTCTTTTGAAAGCTTCTAATTGCAGAAATTAGGCAAGCTAAGAGCTATATTTCTCCCTCTTTGCTTCTGCTGGTGGTATTAGATTTGCAGCTGCCATTTTGTCGCTTTTAGAGCTACTGAAATGCTGGGTTGCCCGTGCTACCTCTCTAGGCTGCCCGAGGCTTTCTAAGGCATTGAACTACTAGCCTAGCTGGTAAAAAGCTGTAAGTATACCTCCTCAATGCATGGCTAATGTTGATGGAGAGAGTCTCTTACAGACAGCATGTTACAACCATGGGTTCTGCCAGAGCTATTGTGTGATGTGTTTGAGACCCACGGGCAGCTGGTGCCAGATCCTGTCAAGAGAAGATTTGCTATAACCATTGACTTGCCATAAATAAGTGACTAGAGAAACTGTCAGTCACAATCTAGTATGTGGAAGCAAATTTATCTTCCATATCTATCTTACATCTGTCTACAAATTCATGCCCATTTTCACGTTCCTGGAATCTTTTCAGTTCATAGGAAATGAACTGTAAAGAATGGATGATGCTTCCTACATCAAGGGACATTTTGTGAAATTCTGGGCACTCTAAAAACTCAATCCACACGGGGGTTTTTTGGCTTTAAAGACAAAGTAAAATAGTTGCAGGGCTTACATACCCTGAGGCATTGCTTTAGCAGCAATTTTCATTTGTGCACTTCGTTGTGGTATCTCATTTGAGATATAAATCTTCGTGGATATAAGACAAAAGGTAGTAGATCTGACAGCCTGCTTACTGTAATTCAGGTGATCACATACTGACTAAGCTGAAATTTTCTGTGGAGGCTGGGGTTCATTGTCAAATAATAGTCGGTGGGATCAGGTACTTATCTATTAGAATCTGGCTTTGTTCCAATGAGTTTTATGCTTACTGGGATCTAACCCAGGCTCTTCCCTATCTGCCAGAGAAAGGAGGAGGGCACAGCATCCCTGTGAACTGGCACAGGAGAATTGCTTCAGAGAGTCAAAAGCACCCACACTGCAGACATTGTCATTCCATAACTAAATGGGAAAGTCGTCCCTTTTTTGCACTGACTTGATCAATTCCATTGTGCTACAGATTCCCTTGGAAACACCAACATTTCAACAAATTAATTTCAAGCTTCTTACATAATGGAACATGTTGTTTGGCATATAGATTTAGAAAATAAGAAAAAATCTGAAGTCAGAAATGAAATAAGGTTGCTTGAGCAGTGCAAAAGAGGAGGGAAGCGCATTTATAACATTCTTTTTGCTGTGAACACTTAGATTTAGAAGGGAGGAAATGGCAGCACTCTCTTTAATTTGAAGAAAAAGTGAGATTGCTTGATGAGTACAGCCTAATCCTCAGTGAATGTTCATCAACTTCATAAAACCTAGCTCCAAAGCCTCATGGCCATCCTTCAAGTAGCAATCCTTTCAGTAAGTTTCCACTGAGGATATTACTCTGGTGCCATGGAGAGTGCCTTAGAGTTTGCTACAAAACTGCAATGCATCAGTGCACACCTTCAAATGAACCATGAAAGGTAGAAGGGAAAGCTTAAAGTTGGAAGTCATTTTGTTACTTAAGGACAAATTTGACCCAGATGGCCCCTTGGAAGTCAGTGAGAGATGCACACTCTAAAGAACTCATTTCTCGCTTTCTACCAGGAATGAATGAACAAATCATTTCTGGTAATTAATATTTTTCAGAAAATAATTGCCTCTTTTCCTGCAGCCAAGTTAAAAAAACCCCAGAAAAACAAAACAAAACAAACAAACAAACAAACAAACAAAACCAACCAAACAAAAACCCCACAGCCCTATAATAGTTTACCTCAGCAGGTTTTCAACAAGTTCATTTCTTCATTTCATTAAGTTAGGTTGTGTATCAGCTAAGGGTTTGCCTTCTCAGGGCACAGATCTGACATATTTCTGTAATCAGCCTTTCCTGAGATGATTGTCACAATTGGGTCCGACTAGTAAATTCCTATTAGACTTTTCACACTGCTTTTCATTCCTGGTTGGTTTGGATTATCAGCATTTCTTGCCTTAAAATCCTTGAATATTGAACAGGACATCAGACTCTTACAGATTATCTCTACATCTGAGAACTAGAAAGGTCAGTGGACTGATTTAATGTTTTACCTCTAAGTTTTCCTTCCCATGAAATATTTATCACTATTTGACTCGAATGACAACTCATACCTCACTATCTTCTGTTCCTATATTTTATTGCTATTAGGTTCACTTCTTTTGTTATTGCTAGCAACATCTTATTATCACTATTACTGTAGCATTAAGTGTCTATAGATAGGTAATGCACAAAATCCTAACAAGTTTTTATCTCAAGTATTCGTAGCTTTCAAATGCATAACACACAGGAAAAATATGATGTACACCAAAATGAAATCACTACTCGCATTTTTAAATGACTCCCCCACATTCAAAGGTGATGTCCAAGGATGAGCAGGAAGCTTTATCCAGATGAGCAGCTAGTTTCGATTTTTTTCCTGAAACACAAAAGCAGAAGTGAAGTCTTGGCCTTATTAAGGCCATTGGCTGCTGGACCCTCCGGTTTTAGGATTCAAAGCCACTTTACTTTTCATATCTTTTTTCCTTTTTATTTTTCCTTTTTTTTTTTATTTTTTATTTTTAACTTTACAAGCATTCTTTAACTTATCCATCTGAGCTGTTTGGTATAGATTCAAACTCCATGCAAGAGGATCAAAATGATGGCTGTGTGGTACTGAATAAATCTGATGTGTTCCTACTCTGAACAACAAAATCCAGGCTTCTACAACAGTTAACTTTGAAAGGGATGGAAGGTATATTTTCATAACACAGCTTTCTTCAATTAAAACAGCTAAGAGAAACATACTGGGGAAAAAAATAACAATAAAAAAGGACTCATCTTTAGCTGCCAGGTTGGAGTCAACTCAAAACCTTCAAACCAGCTGTACTGAGAAAGAGAGAAAGAGAGCTTTCCAGGCTGGAATCTCTCAAGGGATCTGGAGGTGATGCAGTCTTTTTCTTTTTTGCGTCTCCCTATTTTTTTATTTGCCCTACAGTCTCACAAAGTGGGAACACATGAAGTTAAAAGGAATAAGCTTGTCTAACACCTAATAAGAGAAGAATCTGTC
Organism: Corvus brachyrhynchos; assembly: GCF_000691975.1. NCBI lineage: Eukaryota > Metazoa > Chordata > Aves > Passeriformes > Corvidae > Corvus > Corvus brachyrhynchos. The sequence continues at coordinate 3,525,397 of NW_008246062.1, forward strand.
ACTGCCAGTGATGTGAATGGGAATACAAAAGCTGTAGGCATGTATATTCCTTCTGCAGCAGAAGCACAACAAGGCAAAAGGTTAGCCTAAGATCTGCTCTTGGTTGCTTTGGAAGCTCTGTTTAATTGTTAGTCACGATGCACTGTGGGCAGAACAATTAGTTGTATCTATATTAGATCTAAGCTGTAATTATTTGTTACATTAATCATGACTACAGCGAGAATTTAATTAGTCATGAACATTACGTGATTTTTTTTTTTTAATTTTATTTTGAAGGGGGGGAAATGTCCCCCCTTTCTTATTAAATACATCTTAATAGAGCAAGTCCTGGATGTCTGCAAGCCAGTGTCATGCCCAGGGTCTTTCCACCTGCTGAATATGCAGGATTTCCTTCCCAGCAGCAGAAGCTACAACTGACTTGCATTTACAGAGCCAGGTATCAGAGTCCGGACTGAATTCAGACAACCCGGGTTGGAGGGGTGGGGAACGAATTTCAGAGTTATTGCAACAATGTCTCATCTCTCAGAGTTCATTAAAGTGTGTTAAGAGGGTTGAGGTGCCTCCTTCGACCGGATTTGCTCCACTCCAGGTAAAGTGGCTTCCAAACAGAACAATTTATGTCCCTCTTTGCATCCGGTGTGTGATGGGCGGACGGTGCTTTGTTCCCATTTCCCTGCACTAGCAACATTTATCACAGGGCACCACTGCTGAGAGACCTTCCGCAGTGCTAGGGCTCCGCTGTTGCCACGCATGGTAGTATTTTGGCTCCCTCGCTCCTCCGAGCA
>NW_008246062.1:3526574-3534943 GCF_000691975.1 Corvus brachyrhynchos
GTACCTCAGCTCCTAATTGCTCGTCAGCCCTCAGCAGCGTGACGCGCTGTGTGAACACAGGCAAGCTGCCATCGCCGCTTTCCCAAAGAGCTAAGGAGGAAGGACGTGATTGTCCCTGGATCCAGGCAGAGGATGTTGCCGTCTCCAAATAGGCGACAACCATCCATGTCCTGCCTCCTGAATATTGCTGAGGGTTTTGCAGGGTTAGCAGCAGAGGAGAAGAGTGATTTAACTTTGGGAAAAGGAAAGCAAGGTGTATTTTCAGGTGTTTTCAATGAGTTTTTTTTCCCCTAATGCAGGGGACAAAATTGTGAAGGAGCTATTTTGGAAAGGTTAGGGGGAAAACAAGGCTGGACTAATGTGCTGAAGGAGAAGCCATTTTGACAGCAAAAGAGAGATGACAGACATTTTCTGTTCCTGGGACAGCTTGTGTGACTTGTCCTGTGGTTCACCTGCCTGCACGTGCATGCCCAAGTCTGCACTGTGTATGAGCATCCCTGCAACAATGCCAGCAGGGCTCTGAGCTGCTGCCTGAGTCAGATTCCTGTTTTCAGGAATAGTACCTACATTATAAAACCCATTGATTTCGATCCACAGGGGTTGAGACTATTTGTGCAAGTAAGTGCTCTGTCTGACATGACAGAACTTGCCCGAAGCTGAAGGATAATTTTCAGACATCTGCTCCTTACAGAAGGGGCTTCTTATCCCACAGACCACAGTTCAGCATTTGGGAGTTCCTTCATTATGCTTTCTAAGGTGAGTTCATGTATTATAGACCAGGCAGCAATTTGCCAAACAGATTTCAGGGTCTGATGCCAATCCAGAAAAATAGTAGCATTCATGTAGTAGTTGATTCCTCTTTATGTGCCTCAGGTTTTGTCTTTCTTTCTACTGTTAATTAAGACTTCAAATAAAAGCTGGGGCAATTCTGTAACTGAGGTTTTAAGCATTAAAACCTGTCTTGTTACTAAAATGGTTACATAATACTGACCATATCTGTCAACTTTAGAAATTTATCTCCTTGTGAAGTGTTTAGTTTTTGTGAGTTTTGTTATTGTTGTTGTTGCTATTGTTTTTCCACAATCTGTGATGTAAGAAAAAGACATCAGGCTAGTTTGGGGTCACTTTGCTATTTTTCTCCTTTGTATGTGGATGGCTAGAGAATTTCTGAGTGAAAGCTAAATTGTCAGGACAAAACTTCCTTCTCAATGCATCTCTCAAGGTGTTGCAAGCAAAGTAAGACCTTTGTTATCTTAGCATCTTTACCCCCAACATGAGAAATACAAAGAGAGATGATGTTTCAAAAATCTAGTCCACCTACCAAGAACATCTTTGGGAAGTAAGAATTGCTTCTTACAGCCATTTTGAACTGACCTTTGCATTTCTGCATGCATGCAAGAAACACAGATTTATGGGAAAAGTGTCTTTCAGCTTTTTCTCCCAGTGCTGTTTGAAGATTGAGTAACCAATCATGTCCTCATGAAGTGGCATTTATGATGAAGGAGCAAGCATATTTATTTCCAATGACAAGAGTGTCTTGGTGCACTGAAAGCTGGTTGAATTTTTTTTTTTCTATTTATTTATTTAATTATATATTTGTTCTAATGTGAAATAAAAGTGAAAAATGATAGATGAAAAGTCATGAGCTCTTCTCTACATTTCAGTCAGGCCAAAATAAATTCCAGTAACTCAAGCAAAACTGTTAGTTGACAAATTTCCTACTTAGATGTTTAATTCTAAAAGGTTGTAAATACCTCATTAACACGTCCTTACTGTGCATTTGTTAAAACATTTTGCAGTGTTTGCAAACAGTAATGATCAAAGGTTTAGGCATCGACGGATGAAGCTCTGAGGGTACAGTAATGCACAAGTGTCTGAGAATTGCCACCTTCATTGAACAGCACCATGCTTTGGCATTTCCATACTTTTTTTTTTTCTTCTTCTTCTTCTTTTTTCTCTTAGACCTTTGTTTCACCTCCTGGGTACAAGGCACATTGCTGCCTTTTGCTGGGAGGTCAGTGTTCCAATGACAGTCTCTGTGCTGAAGATGAAGGAAGTGGATGCTAGTCTGTGTAATACCACCATGCCATGAATCCAACCTATGACCTTTTAGTCTGAAAATTAAAACCTTGAAAATCTTTTGTTAAAGAATTAACACGTTCAGCAGTCAGTAACCTTACCAGCAGAGGGAGATATGGCATCAGGCAGTGCATCATTCTCATACATCATTTGTCTATTAGAAAAACTAATTCTGAGTATTCTATACCGTGTAGAGGTTGGGTTTGCACTAGGGTAATATATACCTGAGTCTGTTGCTGACTAGGTATGTGGACACTTTAGCACAGGGAATGGTGTTTGACATAATTCCCAATCCAAGTGGAAATAAATTAATACAGCATAAACAAAGGGGAAGATTAGGTAATTAGGTATTATTAAATACACATCATTATTTATAAATATAGAATCTAGGCGCTTGAGATCAGAAATTGAACCCTTCAGGGGCTATCAGAACAGCCAAAGAGAATACTCTTTGCAGCATGACTTAAAACCCCTGTACTCCAGTAAGTCCATGATCGCAGTGGCTCGCTGCTTTCCCAGCACTCATATTGCTGTGGGTTGGTGTGCCTTGCCTTTGTGCACAGCCAATGTTAGGGCTTAAAAACTGTTGGTTGTCATTTCCACCTCCCATTGCACCTATTCAGAGCATGACATATTCCCTTCCCAGCTTCATGGTGCTCTGTCCTTAACACAATTCCATTTCCCTAAAATTCTATCGTTGTGGTTCTGCAAATGGAGCTGAGGATTCGTTTTCTTTCATCCTCCTGGTATTGTAATTTACATTTATTGGATCATTGCCCTTTAGATTGTCATGTTTATATTATATCTCCTTATTTATAGTAGATTGCCAGCATATGTCCCTGAATGCAATTTTATTTGGCTGCATTTAGGGTATTTCTGAAATATGTCAGATATTAGAGATAATATCATTGCTGTTTTGGATACTAAAAGAAAACCATCAGACAATTGTCCAGTAATCAGACTCTTAACAAAAAAGAATAATGAAAGTTCCACTATTTTAAGCTAATTTTCCAAAAACAGTCTCTGTGAAAATTACTCCTAATTTAAAGGAAACTGAAGTATTGCTCACCCCACCAACAGGGCAAATGGCTCTTTTTGGACCAATCATAGAAATGAGCTTCCTTAAATACATTGCACCTTAAAGCTGACATTATTGCAGAAAAGCATATACAGCACCTTGTCAGCATGGTATAACTGGGCTTGGCCAAGTTGTCATTTCTGACAGGTCGGTGTAATGAGCATGAGAGCACTGAGATGGTTGAAAAGCTTTTTTTTTTACTTGTTGATGTGGGGTTTTTTTACCCAAATCAGCAGGGTAGAGCTGTTTGGGGTGATAAGACCACATATATGTGTCTCATTATGAGCTCTACATTATCAAGTTGTTGTCACCCATGCTATCACACTTAGCCACATTTATGTTTGGGATTCATTTTGTGCAATTTCTTTACATTCCTAACCTGGGAACAGCAGAAAATCTGATTCTCTGGAGCAGCAGACATTAGCTGGCAGGACTGTCCATGCATTTTAAAGCTACGTGCACTTCCAAAACCACTAATAATGAGAGGTGTTAATTGGATTAGAATTTTTTTTTTGCATTTGTACCTTCTTAAAAAAGTATTGAAACAGGTAGTTACATTAAAAAACATGGAAAAGAAGAAAAAGAGAAAAAAAAAAAGATTTGGAGACAATAAATGAGAAAAAGGAAGAGTTTTATTACAATTTTAATGATTTTGGTATTTTTGTTCAAATCCTGTAAGGAAAGCAACACAGTACACTAGGGAGGGAAAATTCTTGGGGAAAAACTGTAATTTATTTCAACACTGGTTTTCCTCTAGTATTTTTACATATGACCCTTCACTTCTCTGTGCCTTAGTCCCCAGCATGTCAAGTAAGAATAGTGTTTCCAGTCTCCTTTGTAAAGCGTTTTAAGACATACAGATGAGAAGCACTTTATAAGACTTAGGGATTAGAAAAAGCACAACAATAAAAGAGATGAAAGGGATCAGAGGTTAGAATTTAAAACACTAATAATCACACTGGCGCAGAATTAAGATCATCAAAAATAAATCCTTTTGAGCTGCAGCTTGAATAGCGGGACTGGGAAAGGGACAAGAAGAAAAGAGAAATAAAACCTTCTTTTAGTCAGTTGTCAATATCATCAGTACAAAACCACACATACATACTTTGTGATGGCATTTGAATTATGTAAGGAAATTTGAAATAGGGCAAGAAATAGGAGCTATTCATGTGCAGAGAAAGATCAGAAAAGGAAATTAAACTATATGTTGAATTCTGCTGTAAGCAGATATCCCTTAAGGCTACAAAAATAATGATTTGATTATCAAAGCTGTAGAATGTGTGGCTCATCTCCCTTTGTGTTACAAGGAGCCTTTCCATTAAATTTGTTGTTAAGCAAAATGTCTACGGGAGACTCATTTTGGATACTGATTATGCACCTCTTAGGAGGGGAACTCATTGCCTTCCTTCTGCACGCTGGAGTTACATTCCAGCAAGGAGCTGCAAGGTCAAGCCATCAACCCCGTGTCTTCAATATACCTGGAATGAGTATATTCTGCCAGCATATTCAATAAAGCAATTACAATAGCATTAATGCAAATGACCAGTGCATCAGATGCAGTGTAGAGGAAGAAGACGAAATCACTTTAGCATATTCTGCCCCAAATATTTGAGGCTGTTTTATTCCACAGGAGGTCAGCCAAACAGCCAGCCCATGGCAGAGGACTCTGTGGGTGACATGGAAGAGAGAGGTTGCTAGGCAAGGTTATCTTGATCTTTTTGCCTCAGCACTTGAAGGCAATCATATTCATTTTCCAGGGTATTACATCATTGGTGCTAAGGTGCTTCATACCTCTGTTCCGCCGTGCCATAGTAAAGTGGAGACAAGGAGCTGCTGTCCTATCCTGATGAAGAGGATGGAAAAACAACAGTCCCTGTTCATACCCAAGTACTGAAAGAATGGAGAATGGATGGAAGTGCCACAGCATTTTCTGGATGGATATATTGTAGGGAATACAGCAGGTCTTCCTAAGAGTGCTGCTCTTAAGAAACTTTTGGCAGCTGCTGTGCATCATATGCCCTCTTTGCAGGTGAAATGAAGTCTGCTGGATGTGAAGAGCAGCTGTCATGTAGAGAAGAAAAAATTATGAAGGATATGCTTATGACCAGCCAGATGTCTCCTGACACAACACATCAAATGTTGCAAAGAGATTTGGGCATATGTTATCAGTGCTTCAACAATGTGGGTGGGCTCAGAACAGCCCTGCTAAAGTAACGAGGATGGGAACTGTACAGGTGGGCTACTCAGGTCCAACATGATAGCCCAAGAGCTCTCAGTCTAAGACATTTGGCCTTCTGTGCTCTGTCATTTCCTTTTTTCGTTGTAGCCTCTTGTCCCCTTCTGTTCTCATTACAGGGGGCAAGGTACAAGCAGATCTCCCTCTTTTCCTGCTTTGGATCTGTTTGGTTTAACTCCAGTCAGCATCTAAGCCCCACACAGCTGCAGTCTGCCCCACAGGGTTGGGAGAGACAATCAGAGAGAATCGTAAAATTGGTGGGTTGAGATAAAGACAGTTTAACAGGTAAAGCAAAAGTCACATACATAAGCAAAGCAAAACAAGGAATTCCTCCACCAGTTCCCAGTGGAAGGAGGGTGTTCAGCTATTCCATACCCAGGGGAGCGGGGCTCCATCACACACAGTGGTAACTTGGGACTCCTCCCTTTCTTCTTCTTCCCCCAGCTTTATGTGCTGAGCATGACATCATATGGTCTGGAATATCCCTGTGGTCAGTTGTGGTCAGCTGTCCCAGCTGTGTCCTCTCCTAGACTCCTTGTGCACCCTCTGGCTGGTGGGGTGAGGAGCAGAAAAGGCCTTGACTCTGTGCAAGCCCTGCTCAGCATAACAACAACATCTCTGTATTATCATCCTTGTTTCCAGCACAAATCCAAAACACAGCCCCAAAGTACTATAAAAAAAAGATTATTAACTTTACCCCAGACAAAAACAGCACAAGACCTCTCATTACATGTTTTATTAGATTCCCACATCAACATTTTACATTGAAATCTTATGTATCACATATTAAACCTCTGATATCTCTCTATTTTTTTTCAGTAAAGAGCACATTCAAAGCAAGAAAATATTATTCATTCAGTACCAGTCCAAAAAGGAACAACTGTTTAAAATGACTAATCATCTCTTTCTCAAGGGTGTTAGACTTGAGGAAGCATTTGGTGATGGGTTTGTGGTGGTTTGGCAGGATTTGCAGAGACTACAGAGCATTCTGCAGCTGTACTAGTAAGACTTATAAATGACAAGATTCACGCTACACTAAATTTCAAAAGTAGCTCAGCTTGATGTCTGATTAATTTCTGTAAGAAATGAACTCCAGAGGAAAATATGACTTGGGTGTCCTATATATCTTTATTTGCAGAGTTCTGGAGGAAGGAAATTGCCGTCATAGGCCATGTGGTCAGACTTCCCCTGATGCTCTGCCAGAATTGGACAGATCTGATCATAAATCTGATAGGTTTACAGACCCATTATCAGTGCTGGCTCAAGTGCTGCTGTCAGTCCAATCTACCAACTTCTTGGTGTCCCATGGGGCAGAAGGGAGATCAAGACTGTCCTAGGTTTCCTAACCTTTATCTTTTTTCCTTCTTCTTCCTTGTCTTTCCTCCATTCTTTCTTCCCTCCTGATCAGTTGATCCCATTTAAAGAGCTACAACATTAATTTTTGACCATTAACACCATGCAAATAGTATTGCAAGAAATGCACAGGAAGAGAGAATCTACTCTGGTATAGATTTGAACAGATAAAAGATCACACCATTGGGAAAAAGCTACAGCAGTTTGATGCTCTGCAGCTGGAGTGTCCTGACCACCTCTCCTCACAGCTCTGTTGTGATTACCTCAGGACGAGCATCCTGTTCACCACGGTGGAGCCACTTGGCTGAGTGGCTGTCACTGCCCTCCTCACTCCTTCTGAGACAGGGGCTGACAAGTGTCTGTGTACAAAGTGGCAGCAAAGGGATGTTTCTCCTGACTCTTACTTCTGCAGATAGCTGAGTTCACAACTTACCCCGGAGTAATTAGAGACATAAAGATCCCCCCTCCCACCGTCTCCCGACTCGGTGCATTATTGCAATTGCTAATTTAAGTGGGATGTGAGGTGAGTTCTTTCAAAGAGTGAACCTGACCCTTCACCTCCCCAGCACTACCCGTGGCTGTTGCAAAGCAATTGTGCCCGTCAATGGAGAACAGAGAGCAGTAAAAGTAATGAGAAAGGTAATAAGAGTTAAAACAAAGGTAGATGGACCTCAAATGAAAACAGGAAGATTTAGGATACCTGGAGAAAGACAAGTCAGCATTATATAGAGACGAATTAATACTTTGGGATTAAACTGTGTGTGAAGGGTAGGGGCATAGTGCACTAAAAATAGGAACAGGGTAATTTAGAAGCTAATCAAGCTCTGTCACAGACAAAATTAATAAGTAAAAAAAGTTTTAACAAGACATTAGCCATCCGAAGAACATAGAAGGCCTGTGGAGGAGGATATTGTATCAGAAGGTGTTATTAACACTGCTATTATTAGATTGGGTATGATTAACAGGACTTGGTCAGAAAGAATCAAGGTGAAGTTTAGAAGTACAGTGGTGGATCACCCAGAATGTCATTACAAAGGTGAAAATTGTAAAAAGAAGCAGGAAGTAGAGGAAATAGTTTTGGAAAATGATAGATGGAAAGACAGTGAAGCGTTCTGAACTTTTCTATATGGCACAAAGGTACAGTCAGTGAGAACAAGGAGGTGAGGCAGTTGTTTTCTCTTCTGTCCATGCTTTAAGTGTCATGGTCAACATTTGCAAAGATGAGACTTCATAGACAGAGGACTTTTAGAGACTCATTATAGGTTTCCATGACTGTATTTTTTTCCTGCATTGATTTGCAATTTGGTCTTCATAAGAACTGAGAGATGATTGGTTGTAAATCAGTGATACTTCTGAGAAATCAGGGGAAACAAACTGATTTCCACCATTCTTGTGATTCAACATTTTTTTGAAAGCATGGTGAAAAAATATGAGTTTCATAAAGGTGAATTTTTGAAGGACAGATCTGACTGTAATCACCAGGTGAAGAAGCAATTTGCTGAGCATCAAAAGAGATGTGGGCACAATGAGAAAAATATCACTGGCCCCAGGCATTGATTTCAAAGCATCTATTACTGAGCACCCCCAGAGGCAAGGTCCTGGTCTTGATGGACACCTCTTTTT
>NW_008246062.1:3535041-3575921 GCF_000691975.1 Corvus brachyrhynchos
TTTGTGTCTTTTTTTCTCTTCCAGTTTTTCCAATTAAAAGTAAATATCTATTTGCTTAGAAATGCACCCATTTCTCTGAATTTTATTGTGTGATTTGCTGGTTTTACTTGTATTTTGGTCAACAGGTATTGTGGATCAAAGGATACTTTTTCTGAGGCTTCTCTGCTGTTGCTTCTCATCAGCACATACACATATAACCAGATACTCCAAATGACCCTTTGTCCTTACCTGGATCCCTCTTGATCTGTTACCACAGTTCTTTTTGACATTATCCTGACATCTAAAAAGCAAAATCTTACAAAGTCAGTAGGTAGGGGTTTTTTGTGTGCTTTAGTTAGACATACTAGATCCTTAATTAATCAGGAGAATCTACTATCAACTCAATGCAGATTATTATTATTCACAAAGAACAGCATCTCACCTGGAAAACAGGCGATGTTTCAGCACTCTGTCACTGCCACATTTCATTCCCACCCCTTCAGACAGATTCTTTAGCCTGTGGTGCCAATCAGGAGTGATTTCCCTGGACTAAGTGCTGTTACATGGGGGGAATAAACCTGGCTGTGAGCCTGCATCCTTTAGGCTTTAACCATGCAATAATCATCAGGGCGTCCAGTCACCATTATTCCTGCAGAGACAATTTGACGGGTGACACTGTGACAGTAACATTGCTGCTGACCGCCAGCTAAGTCCCTGGCTCTGGAGCTGCACAACCAGTGGAAAACTCAGCAGATCCCTTCTTCCCTGCCTGCATGTGCTCGCCACATTTCAACTGAGCAAAGGCGTCCTTCTCTCCCCGCAAATCACATTACGCTCTCTGTGTTCTGATGGAAAGCCGGAGTGAACCTGTAGAGTCCTGAAACACATAATATGCATGGCTGCTGTTTTACACTTGTAACATCTTGTATGCACTGAAATGTACAGCTGTTTACACTTGTAGTTCTGTCAAGTAAACAAGTGGTGATTTCTTATGATAGAGGGGAAATTGGCACAGGGCTGCTATTCACTCACCTACAGCCTGGCAACTCCTGGTGGTGGAAATCATTCTTTAGGCACCGAACTGGCATCAGGCTTTCTGTAAAACTGGCTTTTCTGAGATGGAGGGGAGGCAAGAGGAAATCTGTTGGCTGCATCTGCACCTCTAGGGAAGGCAGCAGCTGAGTGTCTGATGGGCTCTGTCTCTTGCTGCAGCCACCCACGTAAGTGGCTCACAGATAGCCTGTGCAGTGGCTGTGCCAGGGTGTGCTGGCATGCAAATCCAGAGCAGGCATTTTCAGGTAGCTCCTCACCAAGAGATGTAAAGCTTGGAACCTAAAAGACTGACAAATCTGCGAGAGAAAGGCTTGGAGATAAACTTTATCCCCTAAAGATGATGCTATTGTAACTTTTAGATCAGTAAAGATGGTTAAAACAATAAAATAAGAAAAATCTAGACTGTCTTTTCAGAAGTTGGCCAGGGAGAGCATCTGATGAAGCTGGCGAGCTGCAACTTTGCAACAATCAAAAAGAAGCTATGTAGAGATTACTTTGGTACTGTTTTGCAACAGAAGGCTAGTGTGTACCAGGAGTTATCAGGAGTTCTCAGGGAATCTGAATGTACTCATGGCAATTAAGTCCTTAAAATATTAAGAAAAATTAAGAAATAGAATCATAGAATCACAGAATGGTTTGGGTTGGAAGCAACCTTAAAGGACAGCTAGTTCCAACCACTCTCACAGATGATTGGACATGGGGACAGGGACACCTTTCATCAGATTGGTCTGAGCCCCATCCAGCCTGGCTTTGAACATCTCCAGAGATGAGGCAGCCACAATTTCTATGGGCAACCTGTGCCAGTGCCTCAGCACCCTCACAGTAAAGAACTTTTTCCCTAATACCTATTCTAAACCAACTCTCAGTCTGAATCCAGTCCCCTTTGATCTTTCACTACATGCTCATACACAAAGTCCCTCTCCATTTGTCTTGTAGACTCTCTTTAAGTTCTGGAAGGGTGTAATAAGATCACTCCTAAGCCTTCTTTTTTCCAGGCTGAAGAAACCCAATAGATTAGAATAGAATAGGTCGTAAAAACCCTTAGAGGACATCAAGTCCCTCTATAAACCTTACACTACTGAGTCCACCACTAAACCATGTCCCTAAGTGCCACATCTGTATGTCTTTAGATGCATTTGGGGATGGTTCATCACTTCCCTGGCCGCTTGTTCCTCAGTCTGACCTTTTGGTGAAGAAATTTTTCATAATATCCAATCTAAACCTCCTCTTGGTACAGCTTGAGCCTGTTTCCTGTCATCCTGTTCATGTGTTATTTGGAAAAGAGACTGACTTCCACCTGGCTCCAGCCTCTTTTCAGGGAGTTGTAGAGAGTGAGAAGGTCCTCCCTGATCCTCCTTTTCTCCAAGCTAAACATCCCCAGCTCCCTCAGAAACTCCTCACTGGAGTCCTCCAGATCCCTCAGCAGCTCTGTAGCCCTTCTCTGGACATGCTGCAGCCCCTCAATGTCTTTCTTATTGTGAAGGGCCCAGGACTGACTCCAGGATCTGAGTTGTGGCTTCACCAGTGCCCAGTACCGGGTGACAGTCACCGCCCTGATCTTGCTGGCCACACCATTGTTGACACAAGCCAGGTGCCTTTGTCCTTCTTGGCCACCTGGACACATACCAGCTCATGTTCATCCTCTGCCAACCAACATGCTGATGTCCTTTTCCATCATTCAGCTTTAGCATTGTCTGTGGTTGTTATGACTGAAGTGCAGAACCTAGCACTTCACGTTGTAGAGTCTAAGAGACATTTCTGTCTCAGCAGAGATGATCTGCAAACTGTTGGAAGCCAGGAGAGTCTCCAGAGATGTGTGTGTTTCCCCTGTTCGGATGTGTGCCTTTTCAATATGTCTTTATATGCTTGTCCTTTTCCTATCCTCAGACACAGACAGCTGCTTCTGCTCATAGCTGCAGACAGGACATGGGACTAAATGGTCCTTTGCTAGAGAAAAGTGTTTAAATTCCCTTCAGGTTTCTAGTGTATTAAAAAATTAAATCTCTCTGTATATAACATAGTGTCTTGGGGTGACTTTGTGATGTGTATCCCCTATTTTTTCCCAAACCTGGTGGGGGAGGGGTGGTTGTGCCTTCTCTCAGAGGATCTATTTCTAAATTTGACCAAACCGGCACACATAGTTTCTATCAAAGGAAAGTTGGAGTCTGGTTTAGGACACAGTAAATTGGTTTTTACCATCTTTTTCTGGCCTGCAATTTTGCCAAATGATCAAGCAAGAAGAATCACATTTATTCTTCAAGGCAGCCTCTGTTTCAGCTAAAAAGAAAAAAAAAAAAATTTCAAAGAGAGACCTGAAAGTGTCCTCCATGAACAATTACACAGTTCTACCACCATAAACTGGGTCAGACAGCTCAGTATGTCACAGCTGACATGTAGAGATGTAAAATAAAATAAAATGGGGGAGATAATCACTGCTAAAGCTGTAGCATTGAAGGAAAGGACACCTACAAGATCCCTCTACCCATCTACTATTTGGGCAAGGGGGAAGGAGTTGTATCCCTTGAGACATGGCTCAGGGTTCATCTCTGAGTAGTGACATGGTGTTTAAACTCACACCATGGACTTCGTGACATTGCATCCCACAAAAGGGGAGGCAGGAGGGGAAGGAGTGTGGAATACAACTCCATTTGAGCTGCAAGGAAAACCCAAACATTCTCACCACCTTTATTCATAGCTGATTTTTCAGCTTTGTTTTAGTGCCTGTAATGTATGCAAGGACTCTTGCTCTAACATGGAGAATTATAGAGCACCTGAGTCCTGCCAGGGTGCAAGGCTCCTCTCCTGATAGCAGAGGAATAACCCTCGAGATCCCATTCGTGTCCTCTGCATGCGCATATGTACCCAAATACCCATATATCTTTATTTACGGCTAAATGTTCTTCTCGTTACTTGTGATGCAGAAGAAAGCATTTGAAATTTGCATTTGTGTGACTCAGGTAGAATGGAGCAAATTGCTTTTAAATAAAACCTGCTGAGAAAAAAAAAAAAATCACCATTTACATTTCACCCAATATGCATGTTTTTAAAAGTCCTGAAGTATTGATCACAGTAGTTAGGCATAATCAAAAAGCCTCCAACAGGGTCATAAGCACTGCTCTGCCTGTATGGTTTTTTGTTCTCAGCAATAGGAACATCTCCCTTGAGTTTTTCTGGAGCTGTATTAATTGGATGATTAAAGCAAGAGCCAGATCAATTGGAATTTGAAGAGATGGTGAATGCTATAATAAAACAAAAAATAAAACGTTGTATCTACATGGTTAAAAAAATCAATAAAGTTTAGAGGAATAATGCAAAGAAAGAAAATAAGAAAAAGCTAATTGCTCCATCTTTTTGCAGAGTTATTTCCTGAGTCACTTTCCAATCTTTATTCTTTTCTTTTTATGTCTCTGCAGAATGACCCTTGCTCTCCTTTTTCACACATATGCAAAACCACAGCTACATTAACAACTCTGCTGCTTGCTCCCTTGATTCCTTTTCTTTCCTGCTTAAAATTGCCCTTTCTGGCCTTATTACACACAGTGGCTAATGCACTCAGCTTGGAAAGAGGAGATCTAGGTTCAACCCATATTTCTACCCATAAATAACTGTATAATCTAGGGCACAATATTTAATGAGTTCCCCACTTGTCTAATAGGACTGACAGTATTCATTTGTCTATTCTGACTATTTAAATTGTCAGCCCATCTGGTAGGATCATTTCCTTTTCAGAGTCAGAGTTCAGATCCCATTCTTAGTTTGGGTCTATTGGCACTACAGTAGTTGGGGAAAAAAAAAAAAAAAGGCATAATACAAGTAAATTCAGCTCCACAGGGGGAAGTGGCAATATTTGCAGTTACATTAGGGATCTGTTTAAACACTCGGCTTGTCTCAGCAGTGCCCAACTCTGAGAAAAGCCAGGGAGCTGCACAGTGATACTTCTGCTGCTCAAAGTGCACCTCCATTAATTGGCAGAATGAAGGACAGGCTGTTAACTTTCCTGCTGGTGCTCTGTGTACTGAAAAGATGAATCTTCTAAATAAGACATTGTATCCTGTGGCTCACTATCATTTACAGACACCAACCCATCCTCTGTTTCTTGTTGAAACTCGGGCACTTGTACCCCTTTGATGGCCTGGAGGTAGACCTTTCAACCCAAATTGGGACACCTAAATAAATGTGCTGCCTTTAAAAGATCCTGAGTACTCAGCTGTCATGGTTTAACCCCAACCAGCCCCCAGCTCCACACAGCTTCTCACTTGCTCCCACATCTGCAGGATCTGGGGGAGAACCAGAAGGGTAAAAGTGAGAAAATTCATGGGTTGGGATAAATACAGCTTAAAAGGTAAAGCAGGAGCTGTGCAGACAAGCAAAGAAAAATAATTACTAGGAATTAATTCACTGCTTCAATTGGCAGGCAGGTGTTCAGCCATCTCCAGGAGAGCAGGGCCCCATCACGTGGAATGGTTGCTTGGGAAGACAAACACCGTAATTCCAAAAATTCCCCCTTTCTCTTTCTTCACCCAACTTTATATACTGACCGTGATGTCACATGGTCTGGAACATCCCTTTGGTCAGTTGAGGTCACCTGTCCTGGCTGTCTCCTCCCAACCTCCCAAGCACCCCCAACCCCCTCCTCAGCGTGGCTGTATGGGGAGCAGGAAAGAAAGGCCTTGGCTCTGTGTTATCAACACATGCTCAGCAATAACAAAAACATCTCTATGTTATCAGCTCTGTGTTCAGCACAAACCCAAAGCACAGCCCCACACCAGCCACTATGAAGAAAATTCACTTTACACCAGCCAAAACCAGCACACCAGCACTCACTGAAGAAGATTAGGCTACTTATTAGCTCCTTGAACATGGAGTCCAAATGTTTAAGCAACTTACTTGGAAGATTTTGGTGCACACTTCCCCAGTCTCCAACTATGGCACTGGATGTGTTCCAAGAAGTCCAGGGCTATCCACAAGTAAACATTATTTCTCCTACTGAGAATAATAACTTTCATCATTCCCAGCCAGATGTTAAATGTTGTCAGGCTATGCCTTCAGCTGTCTCATAATTTAGCTCCTGAAGCTTGAACTCATCCTGGTGTTCCATCTCCTCTTTCTTACCTCCCCACCCTGGTTGCCTCAACTTGCCTGGCAATGTCCTTCCTTTCAGAAGAAATAGAAGGCCAAAGAACAGGCTTCTCCACCTCAAAAATGCTATGTTCTTCTCTCTTGAGGACTGTGCCACTGGTGTTAGAGTGAGGAATGAGCAGATGTGTCGTGAAGTGCTTCCTTATCACCCAGAGTGCTCTGACACAGGAGGACTTAACTGCCCCAGTGAAAAGTTGGGGGAAAGTGCCCTGTTTCATGTCACAGGCAGTGGGAATACAGAGATACGTGGAGGCAGTGTGAATCAGAAGACGTCTATTGATTTCAAGTCAGAGGAGTGACGCTGATTTACAGTAGCAGAGGAGCTTACATTTTAAGATAAAAGGTGAAACCTTGATTCGTTTGAAGCCAATAGCAACTTTGGCATTGACTTCACCTAGGCAGTTTCCAATTTTAGGAAGACTGTCCTGTTCTTATTTAAGGCAAAAATTAAGCAGCCTTGGGGACAATTTTTAAAGAATTCTTACCCCTTTGTTCTCCTCCTGGTGAGTGTCATATTTCAGGGCTTACACTAAACTAACAATAATAACAATTAAAATTCCCTGTGTTTGTTTTATTTAGTGTGTTAAATTTACTGGTTATATCCCAGGCAAACAAGTGAACCATTCACCTTGCCCTGAAGAATGGAAACTCCAAGGACAAACCTATAGATAGAGATTAGAATGAAAGGAAAAAAAGAAAGATATATTGCTTTTAATTAAAGTACATATCCACTAGGCAAGAGTGGGCCTTTAGGAAACAGACTTTAACACAGAAGAAGTGAGAAATACGTGAATAGTCCCAAATAACCTTATTGAGAGGGGAGGGGAGAGAGCAGAGAGATATGACGGGAAGAAAGCAGGAGTTTCTGAATGTGAAAGTGAATATTACTAGGGGATGACAATGAGACATATAAGCTATTAAGCAAATTTCAGACTGCAGATCAACTGAGCTGTGCTATGCTTTAAAGCAAACCATAACTGAAGGTTTGTCTTCACATACGTCTCCTCTGGTTCATATGATGTGTCTAGTGGGGGTGTGTCTGTGAGACATTTTTCAAAAGCCACTCCAGAGAATGGAAATTTTCTTCCACAAGGAGATAAAAATAATTGTGTTTCCATGGTTGGGTATTCATTTTGCTTTTTCTTCAACTTTTTTTTTTTTTTTTTTTTTTATTAATTTCCCATCCATTAAAGCATTCTGTTCTATGGAAATTTTGGGAACTAAAATACCGTAGAAGTCAAAATTCACTAATAAGAAGTTCTGCCTCTCTCTGTGTCTGTGTCTTTAAAGGCCACATTTTCCCCTCCCTTTTCTTCTTCTACACAACTTCTGACTGACTTATTACATGGTGTTATTTTGCACTTTGCTGTTCCTCAGCTGGTACTTAAGCCTGTGACCTTAATTATGTCTAGGTGGCCTTTCTATTGTAGCAGAAGTAGCAACAAGATAAATATATATGCTTGTATATATGTATATATATTTATTTTATATACATAAAGTTATGTAGCTCAGAATATACCCATTTAATATACTTGCTACTTTCTGTTCCAGAGGAAAGCTGGAGGTTTCCTTTACAATTTAAATTTTGGGCAATTGAGAAAATGAACTTCTATTCCCCTGAAAAGATGGGACTTTTACTTTATGTTTAGGCCAGGGATCTATCTTGATCTTATGAGATTTGTAAGGCTTTGGTAGCAGCTAAGGGGAAAATACCACATCTCCCTTAATTATGAGCAACTTTGAACTTATGGAGAAGCACATTTTTATACATCTGGATAATCTATATCTATTGTTAAAGCCTCTCTGTGAAAAAAAAACCAAAACAAAAACAAACAAAGAAAAAAAATACCCCAACCTTGGAAAGCAAAAATAATAAAAATAATACAAAAACAGCTGTATGGAAAAATGTGTAGATATGAGCAGAACACAATGAGGCATTTGCTAGGGGATGAGGAACCAGAAAATTGCAAGCATTTAAGAGAAATGCTGCTTATTTTAAATTCGCTTGCACATCCCATAGTAATATGCCTCACCATGGCAGACTGCTAGGCAGAGGGGAAAAAAAGCTTTGTGAGTTCAATAGCTACCTACTGATTGTAAACATGAGGAGGAACTCTGCGAACACAGTGCTGAAATATAGGGTAATTTCCTCTTTATTAGAGTCCATGAAGTCTGCTACATTAAAGGTTAGGCTCTGTATACAGTACATATAACAGAATTATACAGATATTTTCTGCAGTTCTTTATTTGCTTTTTGAAGTTTTTCAGGTAAAAAAAAAAAAAAAGAGAAAAATATCCCTAATTTTTCCTTTCCTCCTCTCATGATACTGTCCACGTCTCATATTAATATGCAGTACAACGCAATCTGTGACTGACATCTCTGTAATGCCCTACAATGCCCTACACTGATTTTAAGGTGAATTCAACGTATATAGGTACCTCGACTCAGTGTTGTTTATTGTTTTTTAAGGAGAGGAAAGACAAAGAAAATGAGTGTTTGAGGTAGAAAAGGAAATTGGTCAGTGTGTGATGTAGTCTGTCTAAGGGCTAGGCGTTCTAGCATGTGAAGTCCTCACCTCAGAGGGAGACCTAGGTCTGGAAATGAGAAAGAGACATCGTCCCTTCTATGGATCACACTGGGAAGACTGTGAAGAGCACACAGTGGTACTGCCACTGTCACTTGCCTGTAGCTGAAACAACTTTGGGAAGCAGCTTGATTTTCTGCCATGCACATATGGGATTAGCTCTCCTGAATGACCCTCCCCATCACCCAAGACCCCTGTCTGCTCACTGCCGTGGTGAGGGAGTCCCTTTTCACCTCAGTCCTGGACACAAGTCCCTGCCCCAAGGACACCACAAGATCCTGTTCTCCAGCCCTGTCTCCCGAGTGGACCTCAGACCTCATCTCCTGGAGTCATCCCTCACATGATGCCACGACTTTTCTCCAGCTCCATCTCTTCTTCATCCTGATGGGATGCGTGGATAGACCCTGGGTTCCTTATCTCCACTTCTTGTTTCAGGACCCCACAAGACATCTCTGTTGGTGAGGGTATGGGGTCACCTTGGCTTGCCCTCACAGGGCATCTCACTCCCTGTGTCCCCTGACAGAGAGTGAAGGAAGAAGAAAGGTGTCAGTGCTTTCCAAATGCATTTTTGAAGAGGCAGGTTTCCATTTGTAACATATGAACAGGCCATGTCCTCTGTGTACAGAACATGATGTGCTGGGCTTTTTTTCCTTAAAGCAAAAATAAGCAAAGTTCCATTCTGTGTACAATGTTCTAACACTGGGGCATTGTGGCATGGTAAAGCCTGTTATACTGCATTTTTTCTTACCTTGCTTATGCTGTTTAAAAGAACAAAGTGTTCCAGGTTCATCTTCTAGATACATTGAAAAAAAAAAAGGCAACATTTTTCTAAGGGGAATAAGAAGGAAAGAATCAGTTTACCACAGTGGTGCCTCATTGCAGGCTTCCAGAGAAAAAAAGACATCAGAGGGGCTCATAAACGAAGGATTGCCTTTGTCCTAGATGGGACATGACTTAGCTAGAGGATTACTCTTTATTTCTTTTCTATAAGAGCTGCTGCAAGATTAGATGATAATGATGAGGCTAATGTTGATTTAAAATTGTGACATTTGGAGAAGAGTAGTCCATGGCATGTTTGTTAATGAAGGGGAACAATTCTTACTTTGCTGAGGACTGAACTTCTCTTTCAGATTTCCTTGGTAAGCTAGACATTACCAACTTTCTCGTGCTTTACTGTGCTTATTGGTTAAATAAAAACCAAAAATTAAGAAAAGAAAAAAAAATGTTAAGGCATTAGGGTAATGTAAAGAGAATTAAAGGCTGAGATAAAAAAAAAAAAAAAAAAAACCAAAACTTCAAATCTGTTGGCTATTGTAATTATTAGAAATTTCTGATATCACTATTTGAAAACTTCTTCAGTGTGCCAGATCGATACAGAGTATTTTATGTCTGGATTCTTTTAATGATGATCAATATTATTAGCAGCAGTAGAATTAGAAAAAGACCTGAAACAATATAATTCTTTGTTCCTTTAATGTCAGTCAGGGCGATGTCAAATCCTGTGTTGTTTTTTTTTTCTTTTTCTTACAGATGAAATTAAAGCGAAGGCTTATCAGAAGGGTTTCTTCTGTTATTGGAGCTGCTTTGACTATCATTTCTCCTTTCTCTTTGCCAAGCCTGTGTTTGCAAAACAGAAAACCCAAATCCAAGTCCCTGCATCTGGTGTCAATTGAAATAAAACAAAAACAGGCTCATTTTAGCCACATAATTTAAGAAAGAAGACAGTATGATAACATTTAGAACAAGCCTCATACACACCAGCCAGCCATTATCCTTCAGAAGCAGGTGGCAGATGGCATGAAATCATCTTCGTCAGACCTCCAAAGCTTCGCTGCCACATTTGGGAGCATGGTTCTTGTAATGACTACTTGCATATTCATACTGCGTGATGGGCACTTCTCGATTTCTGTGCACCTCATTTTGGAAAGAAGCTAATGTGGCTACGCATGTACTTTATTGTACCATTCACATTTGGCATCATTAAGAGGAAGGAGAAGATGATTTTTTTCTCCCCTTTTTTCTGGGTGCATCCTTCTCTTGCGTCAGAATGGCACAGGGAATCAAAATGCGTGGCAGTCTGGAGCACCACGACTTGCCTGAAGCTGTGATGAGATCAGCCTCTGTGTAATGCCTTCTGTGAAATAAAATCTGGATTAGTCCTCCATGTCATATGGCACATCTGACAAAAATAGATTCTCCTTCAAAGGTTGCTCTCCAGTTTTCATGACATGGTTGTCAAATTCCTTTTCAAAACTGGGTGTGCGAAGATAACTGTAGTTTATAAATCATCAAGGTGAGGCATATTTCTTTTTTCAAGACTGCCAGGAGAATCAATGGCAAACCTAGAGAATTTACTTTAGGTCATGAAAGAGTAGTTTGCTCATACCTTACTTGCACTACTGAGTCCGTTTTGCTGATGGGAGTTCAGGCAAATCCATGGTAAGATTCTTTCTGACTTCAGTGGGGTGTCATACATCGACAAGTCTCAGGGCTGGGCTGTAGGCACTGTAGTACCTTATACTTCAATTAAAGACTTTTTTAAGCTAGTGAGGGTGCAGGAATCAACTTTGGATTCCTGCAAGTGCTGAGAAATGCAGAAAACCTGAATCCCAAGAGCTCAAAAATGCAGCAAAAGAAAAACAGATTCATTGCTCCAGTGTGTGTCAACATCAGCCCCATCAGCTTCCAATCCTGAAACCATCATTATAGAAAGGGAACAAAGGAAAACATGGCTGGTTTTGATCTTTCAGCTATTTCCTCTGTGGTCAAAAGCAACATGGTACCTTGGAAATCCTCTGACAAATTACATATGGCTGTCAGAAGTCACTGCCACTAACACTTCCACTGGTGAGAAAAACATGTCCAGCATTGCCTCTAGCACTTCATTTCTCCTGCCCACAGGAGAGCAAAAGGCAAGGCTTACAGGTTCAGAAGATATGATCATGCATACCATGTGAATGAAGGGTGCAAGCACACGTGAGAGAGCACATCAGAGAGCCTGAAGACCTCCAGAAGAATCAGAAAGAGAGTACCTGTCTTGGTTCAGAGTATTGGCCTACTGCATTTCATGGTTTCCAGGACATTTCTTAAAATGGATCTTCACTGAATCCCCAGGTAGCAAAGCGCTTGTGCACAATTTAAGCACACACATAATTTAAGCATGCAAATAGTCCAATTTATGTTGTATCAAGACCCAATTCTTTTCATTAAGACCTTATTTTAAAAACCTAACAATGTTGCTACTGGTTACTTTCATCCTCTTCATCTATGAGTGGCACTTTTCCCCTTTATTTTGCTTTTAATTTTGCTGCATTAAAATGTTGCATATTCGTATAGCAGCTACAACTTTTGTCTGAGGAAAACATCCTGCCTTCTAAGACTGTTCTGCTCATACAGAAGATATTATTAAATACCATAAACAAATACAGATGTGATACTGCAAAAGATATGCACTGTGACATCTGGGCGGAAATAACCCTACAGTCACATTTTACAAAGGAAGCCCAACCAGAAGAAGAGCTCAGACATGTAAAATGAACATTAATGGCATCTTAATCTTCCTCAGCTGCCTCTAGAGGGTTCAAATATGTAGTATCACAGCCAGTTCTAGAGGAGGTTTATCAGCAGATGGAGCCTTGTAGGAACTCAAAATACCCTATCAGATATGTTATTGCCCCAAACTGATACATAATGATGTGATTTTTTTTCTTTCTGGGAAGGAGGGATGCTTATAATTAATCATATATTTTGTTGTTGTTGTTGTTAAGCCAATCAGTATTTGCTTGCAGGCATTGAAAGCTGGTAATTTTTTTCTAATTTTTTTTTCTGTTTGCCACGGGTGATTCATATTCATAGAACATTATGAGAGTATTGAGGAGGGAAAGGAAGATTTTTTTTTTACAATTTTGTGTTGATTAGTTTCAGCAGAACTTTATAGTTCACCCACAGCAAAAATAAAAAGTGTGAAATAACAAAAGAATTTGAGCAATGTATATGAATGTTCCTATACATGTTTATGCCATTATGAGTACGGGGTTCAAGCTGATATGACACATGAATGCAAAGAAACCCAATGGATGAGAGAAGAAGTTAAAGAAAAAAATTGACTAAAGCAGAAACTGTGGAAAGAAAGATGTTTTTTTAACATTTTGTAATCAACAAGTATTGGTACAAATTTTCTAAAATCTGTACTTAGAGGTTCTGTAAGGTCTTTTTGCAGACATCTCAAGTAACATTAGGCTAGATGTTCTTCATGTGCAAACAACGTTGGCCCTTGGAGAAAAAAACCACAATCATCATGATACATGCCTTGTTTGTATTCAGTTTTATCAGATTATGGTATTTCAGATAATTGTGAGAAAGGAACTGTTTGTGGAATCAGATTTTTTTTATGTGCAACAAGACACTCCGGAATTAGGTTTTGGAATGGAATTGCTCTCCAGGACTGTGCTGTTGGTACTAGTTCTTTTGATTCTGGAAGATGCAACTGCTTTTCCCATTCAGTTTTCTCAGTCCAGGACCAATATAAACTGAAATATAATTTCTCATTGGTTTGTCTTGAAGGAGAAAACATGACCTGTGGCTTGTGTCACTGCCTGAAGAAAAAGAAGCTGCTCTCAGGTTGGTGCCAGGCATTTTAGTCTCGGGTCCACTGGTTTAATTTAATTCCTTCGTGGAATGGGCCAAATATTACCCGTGGTTCTTTGCCTAATGAGCTGTACATTGGGTAACATTTCTGCTACCCAAAAAACTTGGACAAGGAAGTTAAATAGTATAGAACTGGTTGAAACTAGAGGAATAATTCAGTTTAGTGTGATTTAACTTATATTTTTCAGGTTGGTTAATATCATATTAGTCTTCTGAGATGTGCAGTGTATTTGTAGCTATTGCAGCTTTCTAGCTCTTTATAAGTATTCATTTAATGAATGTAAAGTAAAGGCATATTTTGCACAGACATGTAGATAGATACAAAAATATTAATATATTGAATTTTTGCTACTTATTTCCCACTAGCCATGTTTCTATTTTCTAATTTGAACAAGAACAAAAAAAAGAAAAACAAAACAAAAAAACCCACAAAAAAACAAGCCAAATATTTTCTCAAATCATTTCTTTATCTAAGAAAACCATCACAGTTCACATACATGCTCATCCAGAAATATTTGTAGAAACTCATCTGTCAAAAACCTTCCATTTGTATTTTTGGTAAGTCATGCTTATTTTTTAGCCCTGTTTCCTCACCCATCTTTGCCCCATTCTGCTTACATTTATAGGCTTCTACTACAAATACCATGACTATGTGTTTGAAAAGTCCCTGAAAAGACAAATATTGATTTCAGCCATTGCCTTCTGGAGGTAATATTAAACAAATATGGTGTGGGTAGTGAACCCCTCCCAAAGTAAGGTTAAATAGACCTTTTAGTTCCACACCAAGGTTCTGGTTCCTTGATTTCCTATACCTGGAGTGATCAAGGACAGGTTGAATGAGACCCTGAGCATCTTGACCTAGTGGGTGGTGACCCCACCATTGATGGGCAGTTGAAACTAGAGGAACTTTAAGGCTCCTTCCAACCCAAGCCTTTTTATTTTTCTGTGATTCCAAAATCTTCAGAAACCATAGTGAATCCCTTCTGAATGTTGCCTATCTCTTTCCACCAACCATATCAGGAACCTCAAGCAACTACAGTTTGACTTCAGATAAGTCACACAAGAGTTTAAAATTAGTTGATATCAGTTCATGTATTACTATCTTAAATAAGTCTCTGAAACAGTGTGTTTCCTTCCCAGGCACTTACCTGGATCTTTTCTAGTCAACTCCAGTTTTATTCTGCTTAAGGAATCATGCCTTACTTTATTCTTTGGCATGCTGCATTGCTGAAAAGGCACAGGGGTTAAGACTTCAGATGTCAAGCAAAAATTGGTATGTGCCATGAATTAGCAAAAGAGACAAAAATAAAAGGCAAAACAAAGCCAAACAACAAACCAAAAACAAAACCCAAAACCCAGGAAGATGAACGTGTGTTTCAGTTTCACAGGAAGGCTGCTACTGCCCCTGTAAGCAGCTAAAAATTCACACACAGCCACATCTTAAGTAATGTGTTGAGCTGTCCAAAAGGTAATTTACATGCTGTCAAGGCAAACAAGAATATGCTCACAAATTCGAGAGCAATATATGTGCAATTTGCACAATATCAATTCTTTGGTTGTTTTTTGGATGGAGCTATCGCCGTCGATTAAGTTAGTGACTCTTTGATTCAAATTATTTTTTGACACATAGTGAACAGAATGGCTCACAAGAGCATTATTTTCCCCATTGTTCCCTTGGCAGCCATAGAGTAAATGCAAACAGGTGGAAGTGTGGAACATCATTGCTGCTGAATCACATAACTGACCAACTAGGAAGAGTATGGATAATAAAGATTATTTTGAGGTGGGAGACAGTGGAAATGGATATTTACATCCTCCCTGTTGTTCACCGTTTGACGTAACAGCACCAGTCTGCCAAAGAGGGTTTGATAAAAACACTGAGCCAGATTCTCAGATGGTGAAATGTACTCTACTTCCACACTGCACCCATAAGATAGAGACATTATTGGAATCAGCATAGAATTGGCACTCTGGAATGGTATATTCTAAGGTGCAAAATTCATCTAATAAAGTCCATGTTTTTTCCACAGGAGATGCACAAGAGCAAATGGGCAAATACGAGTCATGAGGTGAGGATCAGATGACACTTCTGTTTCAGTTATGTTACAGTAGAGACTTGTCATCAGCATAATGTTTAACTAGTTCCTGAAATGTGGTCTCACAGATGAAACAGGAAATAAACAATGGTTCCTTGTAGTGGGGAGGCACTGGTAGCCAACCCCTTCTCTTTCTTTCTCATGCCCTGTATTCCATGTGCAACTGTGCGTCTCAGAGGTTTTATGATTCCCCAGCAGATTAGGATTTCACCTTGAGTCAACCTTGGCTCTGTGCCTTCATTTCCTTTTTGTTTCTCAGCTTGACACAGACTCATCAACATTCCAGGGAAGAGTGGGTTTTTGTTTTTTTTTCCCTGCACCTTATACGGCTCTGAACAGAGTCAGAGCCTACCATGTTATTAGCAACATGCATACAGAAGACAAAAAAAGGATACTGAATACTAAATTAATATCTAATAAGCTGTTAAATAAAGTGCCTTGGGCAAACATTTAAAGTGAAATGGGAGGCAGCTGGGTCTTGCCACAGGTCTGGACCTCAGCCTGTCTCTCTGCTGCTGATTTTTATATGGCAGCGGTGCAGAGCTGTGAACAGGATCATCACATTGCCTGGAGATGTGTTGGTTTGGGAAGCGCTGACATCACTGTTATCAAAGCCTTCTGGACTGTAGAAGGTTATGATGTTCATGCAAGGGCTTTCATGCTCTCAGTTAAGCTTAACAGCTTGCAAAGGAGAATTTCCATTTATAGAGGTCCTTCGGGGATGCTAGCTGGTCTGTTTGGCATGAATGACTGACACACCACAGAACAGCAGCAATGATATGTGCTATACATAAGCTAACAATGATTGATTAAAGTAATAAGAGAGGGAAGATACTATGCCTGAAGAGACAAATGATATAAGCAGCTTGCCTACCACTATGGAGATAACTGAAATAAGAATAAATGTTGACAATGGATTATGTAAGTCATTGATGCCATTTAGATTTCTGAAAATGATGCAGAAAAAATAAAGCATCAATCATTTCATTACATATGCCTGTTGTTCATTTTCCTTCTCCATCTCCAGCTTTCTATTCCCTTAGCTGAATGTTCATTAAAGATAAATCTCGTGTGTTTTGCTAATGACTGGACCATACTTGGAGGGTCAGGGAAGAACAGTGTGGTCATCAGGTCCTTTATCAATTGCACTTAGCAGCAAGTGCAATCAGAAACTGTTCTGGTCTTGGTCTCTGATAATAAGCCAGGGCATGATATATGCAACAGAAGTAGTTGAGCAACTAAGGTCTACTTTAGTGATCATAATATATTCAGATATGAATTATTCCTCTGGGTATGTGAAAATAGAATCTCAGAAGTTAATGTAACTTCTCTCCCTCATCACCTCCCTCCCCCTTCTTTTTTTTTCTGAGACTGGTTTGGATCTAATATATGGAATAATTTTCAGGAAGTGAAATGATATCAACAGAAGTGGAGAAAATCGACCATTATGAAGAACAGAAAAAAAAAGAAGTATGAAGTTCTGTATCTAATTGGCAGGTATAGAGGATGGATACCAACTATATTCATCCCGGTAAAAAGTATCAAAAATAGGACAAGAGATAAGGATGTGGTAAAGCAAAGATAATAAGGAGGAGCAGAAGGCATTTGAAAAGTTCAAAGGATATGTTAAGTGGGAGGAATGGGCAGATTATATGTGTAGATAAAGCAAGTAAGAAATAATTGGAGTGAAAATGAACACTGAACATGAAACAGGCCAAGACATCTCAACCCCA
Organism: Corvus brachyrhynchos; assembly: GCF_000691975.1. Classification (NCBI taxonomy): domain Eukaryota; kingdom Metazoa; phylum Chordata; class Aves; order Passeriformes; family Corvidae; genus Corvus; species Corvus brachyrhynchos. Next base: position 3,552,274 of record NW_008246062.1, read on the forward strand.
CAGGGTTTTAAGATATTTACACAATAGTCAGCTGGGAAAAGGGTAGTCTTTGTAAACTTGATAATGAATTAAATTTTATATAACGTATCAGCACCACAAAACATTCTGCTCCTTATTCCAGTACCTTATTCAAAGTCTGCTGGTTTTGATGGCAGTCTTTCAGTAGCTTTTCAATGATTAGATCAAGTCCTATTAAAATTATATATCAGGTAGGTTGAACATTCATAACCTAGGAATTTAGGCTCAAATCCTCGTCAGACAGCTAGGCACCTAAGACTCATCTGGTCCTTGGTCTATGAAATGCCTTTGAATATCCTATCAGTTTGTTTTTAAAGCAGGTTTCACCTTCATTCAAATCTTTTTTTTAATAGATATTAAAATTTAATAATCTAAAAAATGCAAAAAAATGATAAAAAGAAACCCAGTGTAATAAAAATCTTAATAAATTCATAATGAATTGAAAACCAAGAACACCAAGAGTAAAATAATAATAAAAAATAAGGCAATAAAACTGTGAATTAAATATTCTCTATTACTATATTGATTTTAAAACCTTCTGATTGGGGAAGAAAAATACAAGCTTAATGAGAATTTTACAATATAAAGAAAAAATAATCTAAAATATTCTCAGAGTGATAGTTGCAAACAGAAATATCCCCATCGGCAATGATAGTCACCTGGCCAATTCGTCTGGCCAGACTCTTCCCGTGGTGCATTTGTCCTCTGAAATGAATGATCAAACTGTGAGGGGAGCAGCAGTATCTCAGTGCGGTGCAAGGAGAGTGAATAGAGACAGGCAATCACAACAACTCAAAGTAGGACAGATCTATTATGTTCATTGCTTGTGGAGTTAAAAACCATTCCTCAATTCAGGTGCAGAAAACACAGTAATTTGTCCAGTTCTTAGGCTACACATAAACACAGAACCATAGATCCCTGGGGAGCACCACTGGTAACCAGACACCAGCTGGGTGTAATTCCAGATTGCACACATCCGAGCCATTTGCAGCCAGTTTCTCCAGGAAAACACAGTGGGAAACTGTGTCAAAGGCTTTACTGAAGTCCTGGTAGAGTCCACATCCATAGCCTTTCCTTCATCCACTGAGCAGGCTACCCTGTCATAGCAGGAGATCAGGTGGGTCAAGCTGGGCCTGCCTTTCACGAAGCCACGCTGGCAGAGCTGCATAGTGAAAGGAATTGTAGGTTACAAAGAAGACATACTACAACCACTAAGCTGCTACAGAACAGATTTTCTTTCTTTTTTCTTTTTCCTTTCTTTGTTCTGTTTTGTTACTTAATTTTTATTTAAGAGCATGATAAGGTAAGGAGAACATCTTTACCCATGCGCATATAATGGGCCGCCAACACTTTCTGCTTTGTTCATCAGCAGGCTCCTTTCCCTTGGTCTGGTAATTCTTTTTCCCCACAAGAAATGTAAAGTCTATACAATTACTGATGAAATCAAAGCAAAATATTCAGAGTTACGTGACTCTTCTTGAGGCAGAACTGTGTCTCGTTAATGAACTGTGTTGCCATACTGAGGTTAGTAAATAGCATTAACCCTAATTTAATGGTCAAGAGAATGAGGCAAATGTTAAGAGCAGAAGGTGCAACTTCTCAGCTAGGGAGTGAGTCAGCAGTAGAGCAGGACAGGGTACAAATATTTTCTTTCCCTGGAACCCTCTTGTTAGTTCAGCCTCTATTTTCAACACTATACATTGCACTTTGTCACAGGAAGCAAAATTGAGGGAAGTATAAACTCCACTCTTAAAAGCTTTGTGTGCTTTTGGGTTTTTTTTGTGTGTTTCTTTGCTTGCTTGTTAGACTGAAAAACACGCATTTGGGATATTGCTGCTGAGAATGCTTTCTATTTCACCCCAGTGCACACCTCAGCTGTACCCAGCATTTAATAAGCATTATATTTAGTGCCCTTTAAAAAAAAATGATTGAATTATTGCTCTTTTTATGGTTCTATAAAAGCCTTTAATAATTTGGGGGCAGCAGCTTCAGCTTGCCTGCCTGGCCAATCGTCACTGAGTGATTAAATTATTTATGCAGGACTCAGTTAACTTTGTTTACTGTGACCAGATCTTCATGTCTTTAGTTTGGAAAGTGGAAGCCAAGTAAGTGCATGTATCTGGTGGTTTCTGGGTGTGAGTGGGTTGCAGTGGGCATTGCGTTGGGGTGTAAATAAGCAAAGACTTATGTAAAAAAAAATCACAGGGAAAAAAACCCACTGAAAATACATGCAAAGAGAGTATTTATATAAAATTCTTTTTAATAACTACCCAAACTGGCCTGGAGGACACAGAGGGAAGGGAGAAACTCAGAAGAGCTTGGTTTGAGACAAAATTGCCAGAGCTTTTTTGTTTCACTGCTAAGACTGAAATTGGGTAAAGACCCATGGAAGTCAGAGTAAAGAACTTCACTGAGGGTTAAGGCAGGATTTTGGATTTCTATAGTTACAGGTAGTAACAGTGAAATCACTCTGTTAAATGTGCTGTGGTTTGCTCAAGACCTTGTTCTCCCCTTCACAGGTAGAGAAAATGTGTTAATTTATATCATTTTCCAATAATAGAATTGACTTACATTAGTCAGAAGAAAAGTAAACCTCTAGGTTAAAACAGCTTTATCCTCTGATGTCATGACAAGTGCCATTCCATCTGTTTGTATGTGAGATCTACCCCCACAGCCTTAAAACCACACTGCTGTCAGCTTTTAGCTGCAGGATCCATTTTAGCATCCTTAACATGCAGCTTTGATGAATTTACAGTAAATAGTTTGTAGAAATAAGCATTTGAAAAGAAACCCAAACCTTATGCCTCTATGGTTATCAGTTTAAAAAGTACCTGTGTAACTGAAATATAATTTTTCAGCAAAGGAGTCTCTAATTTACTGATTGGGATGAAAGTTTACAACAGTTTAACAAATTATTTGACTTGAACTCTGTTGTTTTTTGGACCTGAGGGATTGTACTTTTTGTGTTTCTGGGAGGTGGAAATACCAAAAAAAGAGAAAAAATTTGTTGTGTTGAAAAAAAAGAAAGGCTTAAAATTAAAAAATATAAATGTTAAATATTTTTTTAGTACCTACACACACAGATATTTTGGACTGGCAACAATTGTTACTTCCTACAACAGACACAGACCTAGAAAGATGTTGCCATGTATTTTGGTGTTTGTTTCCTTGCTTGATTGTTTTTCCATCCATGATTTTTTTTTTTTTTTTAATTTTTTTTTTTTGAGTGTGAGCTGCATCATATAGGGAAAAAAATAAGAAACAGTGTACTACTAGATCCTGGTCCTGCAATCCTAGTCCTCACCAGAGCATTATTAAACTCCTCCTTCTCCAGGAATTTTCCTCATGTCTGTAATGTTTTGCAATTTACTTCTCCCTTACTGTTGGTAACAAGTCCTTTTCCTTAAAAGTAATTTTTTCTTACAGGGAAATCCTCTTTTTTGTTATTTTAAGTTGTTCTTTCCTTCTGTGAAGATGAGGCACAATCTCACCTGACAGACTGTGCTTTAAGTAGCTGAATGTTGGGATTATTAGAGAATTTTTATAGTCTTGAGTTATGTTAGACACTAATTTCAGTAACGGGGCCCCACAATGCAGGTGCTGGCAACAAAGAAAGACACTCAATGCCCTGAACAGAGCACTATTAAAATCTGACTCACTGTAGGATTTCTTCAATTACTTCTCCCTCAAAAACTTCAAAGACTTATAAAAAGGCAAAATTGAAGTCAAGCTGTGGTGAATCAGGTCCCTATATACACTAACCTTTAATTTAAGGCATACCAAAGAAATGATGAGTTGTATCTCAGGCCATGGGGAAGGGAGAACGATTCATGATCGTTCATGGCTTAGACAAACAGCAGCGAAGGAAAGCATCTGGGAAAGGCACATTGAGTAAGAGCAGAGGACATAACCCGCCTCATATCTACGCATGGCAAATCAATTTAATGTCTTTCATTACTGCTTGAAAACGGAAACTTACATGTGAACAATAAACTTTAATCTGGTTGACAACAGTTTAAAAAATGCACTGGAAGCAAGTTTCGGCTGCATGACATACTTTATGACACTTATTAAAAAGACATACTTGTAAGTCAATTAACCTGCCCAATGGTACATTTTAGCTTGTTTTCTATTAGGAAAGGCAGCAAAAGGGCAAAGTTTTTCATTTGGGAAAGTTCTAAGTTGATTCCTTTTCCCTCTTTAAGTGAAGGACATTGCTGGTGTCATCATTCCTAGCCAGTCCAATATGAAATATAAGCCATTGGTGTCCACCAACCCATATTGTCACAGGTAACGGTTGCTTATTCCCTAAAACTTTATAGTCATTGCAGTTTGATATGGTAATTCATTAATTACAGTAATGATGACACCACAGGATGAGGCAGTTAACAAGACACATCTATCTGTATATTACAGAGAGCATCATTTGCACCCAACAGAGGTAAGGTCGCAAAAGCATTTTAGCTGAGCTTCTCTCATCCCAAAACTTTCCTAAACATTTGGGTGTTCCTGCTTCTGTTCCATTTCCCATCCCCTTCCCTCTCTTTGAAGTTTGTGCTATTAAAATATATGTATACACATGAACACACAGACACAGATACAATCTGTATAAATTTATTTCATATCTATAAATTCTCCAAATAATATGTATAAATATATATAGCATGTATAACTAAATATATGTATACGCTACATATATTACAAACGTGCTTCATTTATAGGTGATATGTCCTTGTATATATATATGTACGCAATTATACATAAAGACTCATAAGTACAAAAACATACATAAGGATTTTGTCTAGATTAAAAAAAACCCCAAAAAACAGCAGTATGATTTCTGGTGGCTTAGCTCTATGGCAACATGTGTTTGGAAAGGCAAAAATGGAAGGGAGGAGAGAACTATGATTTCTTCCCTGTGTGAAAGTATATTGCATTGCACCTCGGCTCATGATATAGGGAGCTGTCAATGGGTAAAGTAGACCAATGTAAATGTAGAGAGGACAGGGTTCTTTTGCCCACAGTACTGCAATTTCTAAAGAAAAGGTAAAAAAAAAAAAAAAAAAAAAAAAAAAAAAAAAAAAAAAAAGGCAGCTATATGGTATATCTAATTGCATTCTGATTAATTTAGCTTGCAGTGATTATTTCAGTCTGGATTCAGAGGAACATTTTAGCTCTGCATTCTGCCTAACTTGCATGATTTTAAGACATCTTGCTACTTTTCCTACTATTAAAATCATAAACTCAATGCCAAAACTGGTTGATCTGGTTGGAGTTTTACAACTAAGAACAGTAAAACTTTGTTCAGTTTTGTCTCATGTGCGTGTCAGACCAGGTTCACTGATGATTTCAAGTTCAGTGATGCTGAATGTGCTTGAAGTTTGCCAAAATCACTTTGATCTGCAAGTTTCAGTTATTGCAAGTCTTTTAAATATCCTACTTGGGTAGGATTAAAAGTATATTTTTTTTCTTATGAGATATTTGATAATTTTGCATCATATCTCTGCCTAGTCTTGGAAGTGTTGAACCAGAACAGCAGCAGTATTTTAATTTCTGTAATAAATATCAGAGGGCAACTAGGCAGTTTAGGAGCATGGATATACACATATTTAAGCTGTATGCTGAGTTACCCCTGAATCACCATTATTTTTGTGTCAGGGTTCTGTTTTCTTGCTTTAATTGCATACAATTGAAATTTGTACAAATATTTAGAACCCTTCTAGCTTCTAATGGCAATGGATTGTTGTGTAACTTCATATATTTACATTCTTCTCCAGAGGATCAGAAAGGTTATATCCTAAGACTGTCCTGATTCTTATGGAACATCGATTTACTGATTATGGGGATGGCCATAAAGAACAAGTAGAAGGTGATGGATTACTGCATAAATATTTAAAAATTCCTTTGGGATTTATATTTTCTGAATCTGTCTTTCTTGGATGAGCATATCTCTAAGTGTATATTTTTAGTGTCAGTAATTATATACATCTGTACATATTTTTGAATACATATGCAGGAAATTAACTTGAACAATCTATAAGAACAGAGGAAGGTCTCTGAGTGTTCCATGGCTGGGTCTCTTCAAATATCAAGAAGCAAGTGCAAAAGAAATGAGTCAGGTAGTCACTAAGTAGGTAGCTAGCCTATGGTGGAAAAACGAAAAAAACCTTCCACCTTTTAAAATGCATACAAAGCAAGCCTCAGAAGGGCCTACAAATCCAAATGCCCTCAAGAGGGTTTGGGAGGGAAAAGTGCTTTCAGCAACTCGTTTTTATCTTCAGGTTTTTCACTTTATCTCACTTTCTCGAATGCTGGAAGCTGACCCTTAGAGGGTCATGGAATCTGATTTATTGTACTGTGTTTAAATCAACAAAGTCAGTTTCTCAAAGCTGTGCTGTAAGTTGCTGGTAATCTTACTCAAACTTACCTATCTTCTTCTTCCTCCCCACTTTCATGTTTGTTTAGAGTGAGAGAGATTCTGGTATCAGGAAGCAAAGAACATAAAAGATACCATAATCATAAGAGTTGGTTTCCAGTATAGCGTGTAATTTTCCAAGTACATATGGTGTGATTGTGAACTGATTTATTACTTTTCTTTCCTTTTTTGCTTTCTTTGTTTTCTTTTTTTTTTTTTTTTTAAATCTAATCATCAGTGAATGATCAGGATTTTTTTTTTTTGAGTTCTGTAGGCTCTGTCATCTAAATCTAATTTAACCACTTTTAATTTTTTCCTTGTAATTTCCAAATATCAAAATATATCAGAAAAATATAGGCAATATCACAAATAACCAAGAAATCAAAGCAACTGTAACGCATTAAATTAATCAACACTAACTTGTGGAAAGACATTCTGTATTTTGCTACGTGGTCATTAGGGAAATGGTATCAAAAGTAAGACTGCTGTGGATTGTTGGAGACACAACTCTACAATAGTGTTTCTTTGTTCCACATTGCTAATGGGAACAGAAAACGAACAATGTTAAATAGGTCAAGATGCAGAGGAAAACCTGGTCATATTTAAGATAAATAATTTATTTCCTATTTTTACCATTGGCTAGTAGAGAATGGGGAATTTTATCATTGCTCACAAACTTAAGAATGTGCATTGGTCAGAGTGAACTAGAATAATACAGTTGATTATCTTGCCTTATTTTTTTTAGCACTCCCCTTAAATTCTAGAAAAATGGAATGCTTTGATTTGTTATGGAAGGTTAGAAGTGACTTGGGTTGGTGGGAAAGTGTGAACAGTATTCTTTCTGTTAAATGTCAGAAATTTAATTTAGGAATTTTCATTAATAAGCTCCTAAACTCCCCAGTTGTCTCTTCAAAGTCTTACTTTTAGAGGTGGAGACTTCAACATGGCTGCAATTAACCCAAGTTAATTTACATTGGATAAATCTGGTTTAAATTCCAGCAAAACTCCTGTAGACAACAGTTGTACAATAAACCAGTGGGATTCTGAGTTTGCTCTGAAATGTGCATTTGGGGTGCTGACAATGAAGTAGGTTTGAAAAACCTGTTTGGTTTATGCCATCTGACATTTTCATCATTGCTCTAAGCACCTGAAATCTTACAGCATAAACCCCAGGAACAATCCTGCTGTATTTCCATGTGGCACAGGAGCTTGTCGGGATCCTTCTTAATGTCTATATCCAAATAATCAACAACAGAAAATGATATTTATCTGGAAATGAACAAGAACCCTTTGGGGTAGAGTTAATAACATAACACAAGTGACTATCATTTTTTTATTGCAACAATAGATTAAAAATAGAAACAAGTCTCAAAGGCTACAAAACTTACAGATACAGAAGAAAAGAGATAGCAGTGTGGTATTGTGATTTTTCTCCTGTGCCAACAGGTCTTTCACTGTGTTCTAATGCATCACAGTAAAAATATCGTAGGTAAATCAGCTATTTTAGATTAAACATGTGTTAGTTATTGTGACAGAAGGTTGCTATTTTTTAAACCTTTTTGAGAATAAAATTTGTTGTTAATAAAGCAGGCTAGGATTATGCTTCATTGTTTTGGGGACTTTAAGAGTGGTGTAAGTATCTGAAATTCTCCAAGAAAACTGTCAAAAGGGATGCTTCCAATACCACCATGTGATCCCTTGTGAACTACAGGTTCAGTCAATTTCTTGCATTACAGCTTTTATAAAGACATTAAAGTCTTCGCACAAAGAGTTAAAGCAACACAAACTCTAGCACACTGGTAAACCAAACATTTAAATTGTCATCCTAAACTCCCTTTTTATCCATCCTAAACTTTGATATTTCTGCTTTCAACAACTTAATAATGAGTTTTGGTTTTGTTTTGTCACGGTTGTGGTTTTTGTTTTGTTTTTTTAACTCCTACTTAGAGACATCAGTACACTCAACTCCTTACTTTGATAAGGGAAACAGACTGAACCACTCTATTTTCTCATTATAAGGAAACTTCTAAAACCCTCTGATCACCCAGTATCCACAAGATCATACAAAAATTTGACCCCAATGGAATAATTCATTTTTCTAGTCCCATACCCTGCATAAATAATTTCCTTTTCTTTTATCTAGTTGTTCCTATATTTAGCATAGCAGCCTACACCATGGCAAACATTGTCTAGAAAAGTGTGTGGTGCTGAATTAAACCCACCATGTAAAACTATCATTCCCTTTAGCAGTTTGTTCCAAAAATTTGCTTTTCCAGGCTGTTAAATATGAGAGCCAGATTTCTCGTTTGAATTTAACTCCAGTGTTTAGCCATTGTATTTGCTACTTTTGTCTGTTGAATGAAACAAATGTTCAGATTTCCAGTACTTTCTCCTCTTTATGTTTGCATTTTCTATTTTAAAGCATTTCTTCAAACCCTTAGGCCCTGTTTTTGTGAGTCTTTTCTATGCTTAAACTAGATGGCCAACGTGGATACTTCAATTTAGTGTAATGTGTCACTGTCAGTCTTCCCAAAGCAGTGTCTGCCCTCCTGTGTAAAAATATCCGTATCTCTTTGCAGGGAAGCACTTCATGGGAGCTCTGAGTAGTCTTTCTTTGTTTGTTAATTTTGTGACTGGCATGATGCCACTGCCCCCTCAGATTCTGCTTTTTTCTTTCTGTACCTATGGCTTGAATCCTCATTTTTTTCAAAATTCAAGAGCTTTCTCTTAATTAACTGAATTACAATACTTTTTTCTTTTTTTTTAATGGGTTCAGTTTATTTTCTTTTATTTGTTAACAAGTTGTTTTTTCATTTAATAAATGCTTTGCTGATATCTCACGCTCATAGATTTTTCAATGGAATCTAAGCTTCTGCCCTTTCCAGATATATTATGAAGAATGTTTTAGAGAAATATTAATAACTACCACATTGGTGTGCCATAATAAAACAAGAGGGTTTTATTGAAATTTCTTTCTGAGGCACAGAAGAGTGAGGATTGAGAGGGAAAAAATTGCTCCTGTGGATAATTTACTTCAGGATGTTGTAGAAAAGGACAAGTCTCAGGGAGAATTTAAATATCTTGTCATCTCATGGATAGCATAAACAGTCCTATAAATAAGTGGGCCAAAAAAGGAGAAGAGGTCATTAAAAGCAGAAGGTGCTGCAATAAGTAAGAATGAAATTGCCTTCAAAATCAGGATTATAGAACATGATTCAATAGTCCTGCATTAGCTTTAATGTGGGTCAGGGAGCTGACTGAAGCATAGATTACGTTCACCTCATCTGATCATAGAAAGAGAGGGTCTAATAGATAATGTGGTTCATTCACCACATTCTTAAACTTAGACTCTAATATCTGGTAATAAACAGCTCTACAACAAGTCCCTTTTGTTGGAAATACATCACTAAGTATGCAACAGGTAGTGCAAAGTTTCCTACCCCGAAAAAAGTCCCAGTGCGTCTGGTACAGACAGCACATATATTCTACTCTGCTTCAACTGGAATTATTATTCTGGTTGTGTTCACTGTCACTTTTGAGCAGTGCATTTTAAAATCATAACCACAACAAGCCCCACAGACACCACTAAGTAAGAAATCTTAGAAGGCTATCCAGGGCTTTCAACACAAAGCACGGGGCATTGCAATGAAAGGCTGAATGCCATCTCCTTTCAAGGAAGCAACAAGAGAGCCCTGAACTGGTAATATCCAACTGCTAAGACTAAATCAGAAGCCCAGTGACATCAATAGAGAAACCTCATGGATTTCATGGGGCCGTGGATTGGACACTTATGCACGTTCAGCAAAGCACTTACACATATGCAGATGGTCCTTATTCTCCAAATCATTTAAGTACACGCTGAACTTTCAGTAAGTGCTTACAGCTCTGTTGAAGTCAATTTAAGCATACTTTAAAGCAGTTTGTTGAACTGGGAGGAAATGATGAATCTGGGCCTCGGTGAGTTTTATGTAAATGCATGATGTACTTAAATGTAACATATTTATGTAGTAAACTCTCAAATTTCTCCACTGAGTCCAATTAAAAAATAAATAATACATAACCTCTGGCCCTGTGATTCCTTCGAGCTAGAGGGGCCAAGCAGCCCAGAAGCTAAATGGTTACCTATTTCTATGCCAGACTTTTCCTCAAATCCCAGCAGGAAGTTTCCACTTAATGGAAAGGCTAAACTTCTGTATTCAGCTTTCTATTCATCCCTTGCCAAGAGTATGGAAAACCACAAGTGGATCTTCAGAGGGGGAAGAAAAATTAATAAATTTGTTAATTTTATTTCCACTATTTCTGACTAGATCTGTTCATATGCCCTCAGATTATGATTGCCTTCATATAAATTGGACACAGAAGTTGACAACTTTCATAAACTCTGTGTCAATGAGAAATACCAGTTATGTATAAAATTTAGTGTTTAATACAGTTTTTATTTTATTGCCAAAGGTTCCTGTGTAGCTGAGATGATTTAAGCAGTCAGTAAGTTTCAAGGGAAAGTGCATAGTAAAATGAAGAACAATGTCTTGCTCTCCTCTGTAGCACTTAACTTTGCCAAGAAATGTATTTTTTCCAACATCTGTTTTTTTAAAAGGAACTCAATTCAGTAAAGAAAGAAAGAAGAAAAAAAACCCTATAAAATCTGACATGAGCTTTTTGGAAAGACAGACTTCTATTTTATTCAGATATGTATTCAAGGAAAAAAATAATCATGCAATATTTTTATTTGAATGAGATTTATGGAGCACTTCTGACAACTACCTACACATTGAAATGCACTTAATTCTGTGCGTGATCTCCAGAGCTTCAGATTTGTTTCCAACTATTTTGTGCCTTATGCAGCTAAATTCTATAACTTTGCTTGCCAGGCAGCATTTAGTAAAGCAAATGAGATGGATTTATCTATGCTGAAAATACACAGGGTTTCTGTTACACTGTTGTTAAAGCCTTAATACTGTAAACACTGATGTATCAGATTTACATATGTAAGTCGAATAGGATGACTCACAAGAATGAAGCAGGATAGCTAAGTATCATGTGTAGAGCTATAGTCATAAATTGCTGCCTAGCTCTGTGGTACACAATTTTACAGACTAGACAGAAAACTGCTGCTCCAGATATACATTTGTAGGTACTTTCAGTCTCACTGTTGTCAGAGGCAGCAAAAATATCATGCTGAACATAGTGCAAATGATACCATAAAGTAATTGATATTATTAAAAGTGTCTTTCTTCTCATTGTGAAATCCAGCATTTCTTTAAGTTAATAACTCAAGGAAGTGAATGGCTGAAATAAGTACTACTGAAGGCAATATCTTTCTTCAGATCAGAATCTGGATGAGCAGGAAAACTTATACGGATATACTGCAATACTGCAATTAAGGCTTTTTATTTTTTTTTTCTTTAAACATTCTTTGTAAAGTGCAAAAAAAGAAAAGGCAATGAACCCCTGTCATATTGTGATTTTTTTTTTTTACTCAGTCATGGCAAGAATTCAGACAAAAAGCAGTTAGAAGAGAAGGCAGCTCTGGTAAAAGTTTTGTGGACATGTAGCAAGACAGAGAATGTGTTCAGAGACATTATTATTTTTGTCATTTTAATAGAGTTCCAGTCCCTGCATTAACAGAAAGTGACTCTGAGAGATATTTCCCATAGTTACCTGTCATCTGTATGTACGAATATGTAGGGTGTGGGAGATTTTCACTAAAGGCAACTTTCAGGGCTGGCCTGAAGCTACGTGATGGATTTCATAGCATTTAGAAGGAGACCCTTGAGACCTATATAAAATCTGGAACACAGACCTGCTTTCAGGCTTTCTCCCACTTGGGCAGCCCTTGCACTCACCAGGTTTGTTATGATACATGAGTGCTCACAGCTGAATTACCTGTGTTGTCTATTTAAGACTTCTCTGAGCAGTTCATTGCATTGCAGACTGTGACACACCTTTGATATTATACACAAAAAACACTCTTTGCAACCCCAGTTAAAAAATCAAAGTGGGGATCCTAATACCAGGAGATATTAGCCCAGACAAACTAACAAGTACCAAATATTTTGTCAGCCAGAAAGCAAAAAATTTTGCTGGAGAAAGATCACATTTAACAGACATTATGTTATTTTGAAAGCAATGGTTGGAATGTATTTTACATCTCCACAGCTGAATAAATGGAAATAATGGTAATGCATCTCCACGATTTTCGTGTCTGTTAATCCTGGGTAGCAATGACATGATTTAATCTAAGCCATAAAATATTGACATTTTTCTATACGTCTTTATATAGACATTTATGTACATAAATGAGCAAAGGGCTATGTAGCTGTAGAAACATACTTGTGATTTTAGTAAAGATAGATTACTTTTCATTTTTAGATTACAAAATACTAAAGAAGAAAGCAAGAGTGAGTCCTGTTGTTTTGCACCTGTAGAAATAAAAGAAGGTGGGAAAAAAATTATGTAGTCAGTCACTTCTTAAATTGGGAAAAATACTCAAAATCTTGTTTCTCAATTGCAGGCTCCTTCTATCCACTTGGAACCACTGCTTCTCATAATTTAATCCCAGCTATTGAGTGTAATAGAAAAGCGTGATAAAACTTGTCTCCAGTGTTCACTTCACTGTCTGGGTTGAAAAAAAAAAAACAAAACAAAACAAGGAACAACAACAACAAAACCACTTCACACTGTAAAACAAAGGCTAATATTACCAAAAGACTAGAACACTGGCTGTAGATCTCATAGGCATTTGTACAAGGACTGCTCTTCTCCTCCTTACTCCCTGATAATTAGACATCATTTCTGCACTTCCTCATCTTCTTCGTATTGATCTTTCATCATATAATGGGTGCAAACAGCAAGAGGAAGGCTTAATAACAAACATTAAAATGAATAAATAATTGCAGCCACAAATCTTCCTCAATGAACTGATTATTTGTTCAGTGACAATATTACACAAAATTGGCTTTACATAATTTAAAAGGACACTAGCAAGTAGGGATTTTTTTTTTAATAACATTTTTCCTCTCTACGCTCTCTGAAAATGTATGTTGGGGGCTGGTGGTCTTTTCTTTAAAAGAGTACAAGGGCTTAACTTCCCAACTACTTTTCCAGGATCCTCATTTTATTCAATAAATTTCTGAGGAGGTAGGAATGGCTTATCAGTGATCAGAAGTGAACTACCTTTCCCGCAGGTCTACACGACATTGACACAGAGTGTTTGGGTGCCTGATTTTCCTGTCTTGAACTTGAGTATCTTACAGGTCTGAAAGTCGAGAGCTCTAAGTAGATCACTGAGGGTAGACAAAATGAATAGACTGAAGGAGAGGTCAGGTGAAGAGACATCGGGTTAGGAGAAATCTTCCCATGTAGAATGAGATTAATCCATTTATCCCTTCTCTCTGATGGGCAGTGATGCTGTGACATCCTCACAGCCACATGACAGGACAGGAGCAAGAGCGGGTTTTTGGACTCCTCCAATCTGCAAAGTCAGGAGCTCTGGCCTCCTCTCCTGCAGGACAGAGCTCTAGTCTATGCCCTGACCCTTGCATAAGACACACCCTTATTAGGATAGTTGAGGCTTTTGTGTAAGTGGCTCAGTGCTACCAAGAACAGTTCAATAATCCATAGCTGAATTAAAATGCTAGTGAACATGAGGGAGTGTCTGCCTTTAATGAGGGAATTCTGTGCCATGGTGTTATGACAGGTCTCCAGTACAAGCTTGATACATTATGCTTAATTCAGAAATTCACTTAATGCAATCACCCTTATCACAGAGACTACAAGTATCAGCATCATCAGGGTATCCAAGTTTGCTACTGCACACAGTCTCTGACCTCAGTGTACACCACTAGCCATTTCAGAGCTGTCATGGGTCTGCCTGATAAAAATACCTATCTGTGACATGTCCCAGACACCTGAAATGAGAGGACTTTGAAGGTGAGAGGTCAAGTGTACTTTATTCACTAACGGACTTCTCATTCAAAAAGCTCCATAACAAGGTGTCCACACATTGAACAAGTAATGACCTGAAAACAGCATGATTTACAGGATGATATGCTGGCAGAAAGTTTTCTAACACCTCCCAGAAGTGCACTTTCCAGAAACCCACTGTACATAAACATAAAGGTCTGCAATCTGTCAGTTAATATTAATGTGGTCATTTGCTGGTAAGTTGTAATAACATGATGCACATGGGACTTGCTACGCTGACCTTTTTGGTGGAAGTGATTCATTAAATGGTCACTCATTTAGACAGCAGTAACTATTTGCACAGCTATTAACATTTTAGAACTTAACTAGGTATTTATTGCTTTCAAAAGGGAATTTTTTTTACCAAGGTTAGCTGAAGACAAGATTTTTCATTATTTAATAAAGAAAAGAATTTGAAATACAGAAGCAGTACAAAGGGGTGGGACATTTATTTGAAATGTCTAACTTCAGATTAGTCTAAATGTCTGAGCTATTATCTGTGTGCTTTTGAGCCCATGACTACAAATCATTGCTTTCACTGTCAAAGGCTAAATCAAAATCTTCCCTTTTTTATTTCCTGAGCTGGTTTTACCTCCTTTATTCCAACATTACTTAAAGAGAGCAGAGAAAACATGGAAAAGTGAAGAAACCTGTTATGTCACTAACAACCTACACCCTGAAACCAACATCCATCAACTTCAATAGATACTTGCTTCCTGTCACCAGGTTTACCTGATGTCTGCCAATCTGGATTTAAAATTTGCACAAACCTAAAATAAAATATACATACAGAAATTACCATACAATCTTATTTTAGAAAATTTCTAACATAAGCAAACTAATTTTTCTTGATGCCCTTACAGGTGTCAGGTGTCTTTCCTTTCATTCTGCCTTAAAAAGTTCTCAGAACAAAGCAAAGCAAAACAAAACAAAACAAAACAAAAGGCTGAGAGCTTTTGCTAGCCCCCTGGGACACTTTTGAGACTGAAATACCTTTTTTACACTCAGCTTTTTTTCCTTTCTATATTCCCTCAGCCTTCTGGCCATAGGTCAATTCAAATGAGTTGTTATCCCATCTACACTTACTTTAAGTTTGTCCACCTCAAACTTGGGGGATAGTCTTTATATTTTGTAATAAATTTAGAAATTTGAGGGAAATCAAGAAGATATTTTGCTCTTAGGGTGTGTGGGAGAGCCACTGGTGACCAGCAAGATTTCAGTCTGGGTAACAATCAAGTGTAATTCTGTACATGGATGTGGGGAGATAACATCTTCTTTCATTTAGTGATTTTTTTTTTCCACGTTTGTAGATATTTGACCACAGGTCAGTCACAAAACACACTGTCCCTTTAAGCCTTGCATGACACAGACTTCTACATATTTTTGTTTTCTTTTAATTTTCAATGTAGCCAGGAACTTAATAAGCCTGAGATGTGAAACAGGAACCTAGAGCCATAGCCTCACCATTCAAATAGCAGCAGTATCCTTCCAGAAGAGTGGCATCTTTTCAAATTTCCCAGTGCAGCGCCTCCAGAGATGGTGTGATGAGGCATGCCGTACATGACCAGCCATCAAATATTAAGAGCAACCATAGGAGTGACAAGATTGTTCAGCTGAACAGCTACAGTCAGTCTGGTTAGCAAGGGATCCTTCTTTGCTTCCCAATGAGCTGTTAAAGGGCTTGTGTTTTTTGCAAGCCTCTCCAGTGTCTCCTCTATTTGCAAAAAGCACTTGCATTAAAGCAAATCTAGGAAAACACAAATCCGCTGGGAAGTGGAGCAGCCATGCAAAATCATTATCCTAACAGCCCTAAACACTCCAAACTAGACTGTTGTTTCATAACATGTTGATCACAGCAAGTCTGAGTGGCATGTGCATGTGCAGGAGATAGATGGTACATTTGCTTATAAATGAAGTGGGGAAAACAGTCGGGAAAATAAGCTGTTAGCTTGGCCCATGGGAGAGCAGAGTTCAAGTCCTGATTTAACCACACAAACATCCACAGACTAATGTGACACTTGCTCATGCCTCACTTTACTTTTGCAAAATGACTGTGATAGTTGCCTTTCCATATCGTTATTAAAAGAAAACAAGCCCTTTCTTTAGCTTTCACTCACCATAAGACGGTGATGCACAAACATATAGAGTGACACACGTGAAAACAGCTCAAAATGACTAAGCCTCAGCTGTAAAATACATATACAGAGAGATTCAAAACTGTGGTAACAGAAAGCCCACAAGATAGTCGTATGCCAGAATAAAAGAAAATAATAATTAGGAGTTAAAATAAATAAGATGCAGTTCTTGCATAAGACAAACTTTACTACATGAATTCTTCAGTGTTTTCACAACTCTTGCTTTGCCTTCCTTTATTTTTTTTAGCATTTAGCAACATTATTTCATGAGAACTTTATACTGTGTTCAATACTAATGGCATAATTAGTGGTGGAAAATACTTAGTTGTCACCTTCTATTTATTTATATTTCTGGGATCATGTAAAGTTCTGCTACATTAAAATTTAATTTGAAAGAAAAAGAATTTTATTCATTTTTCAGTGTAATGACCATTTCATTTCTGCTTGGCTTACATGAATGCTAAAATATTGTTTGAACATTTTTTCATTTGTTTTCCAAGCATTTATGTAAACTCCTAAAGAAAACAGCGCAATGCTTTGTTGGTGGACTATTAGACAAAAGAATTGTAGACACATATTTTATTCTCAGCATCTTGTCAGGAAATGTTCTCAGTCCCATCCATTATTTAGCACTTAATTTGTTAATCAATTGATTGATTGATTTGGGGATATTTTACACTGGGATTAACATGCACACACACAAAAATCTTGTCTCTATGGTAAATTCAGGAAAATTGTATCAGAATGTAAAATGTTCTGATGTTTACAGATGTAGATTGAATCTGTCATGCGTTGGCAACTACTGAAAATAATTCATTGTTTTGAACATAAATATTTTGGATCAAACCTCAAAGCTTATTTGATTTGGTGTGATTATTCCTTCCATGTTCAAAAGAACGTGAAGCCATTCTATGGGTAAGAAAACTGTGTTTAATGCATCGTTTCTTCTGAAGAAATTATTTCCCAGTCTAGAAACAAAAGAAAGCTACTATCAATCTCAGAAGCCCAGCATTCTTCAATGCCCTGGTGTTTAAGGACTTCAGATTTTTCACCAACGTTCCCCTCACAACAATGAGATAATGCCCTAGGAAGTCCTTTAACTCATAATTACCAGAATCTGTACATATCTATTCCTTTTATGGTGGTCATTGCAGACAGGACTGTAGTCTGAGGGTTACGTGTCTTGGTAACAGCATTGCTTTATGCAACTCCCCATGTCCCTCCCTTTCCGGAGCTGTACAAGATGAGCATTTGTGTGACTGCACAGTTGCTCATGGTAATGGGAGAGGCTGATCTTTGATTAGATGGAGTATGTGTGCAGTTATGATCCCTAACTGGTGGATACTATGGACTCTCTGCAACTCAGAATTTAGAGACTCACAAGTTCCCAGCCCTGGTTCTTAATGATTTAGACTCACTAGGCTTCTTCCTGTACTGCTGAGTCTCCTTCAAAAGTTAGCTTGTGTAATCTGTGAAAACTCAGTGGAGCTCAGTGGCCTGTTTTGAGTCTCAGTCTGGATATACTCCCCCAATATGTCCAACAGTGCCGTTCCAAGTCTTCAACACCCAAGATGGGGGACCGTGAGATTTGCTCAATG
Organism: Corvus brachyrhynchos; assembly: GCF_000691975.1. Classification (NCBI taxonomy): domain Eukaryota; kingdom Metazoa; phylum Chordata; class Aves; order Passeriformes; family Corvidae; genus Corvus; species Corvus brachyrhynchos. The sequence goes on from NW_008246062.1 coordinate 3,570,405, forward strand.
CTTTACTGTGATACTAATTCTTTGAACATGGAGAATTTTGACAATAATGCCACCAGGGCTCTTAGGAGTGTCCAAAATAAAATTACTTTTAACTTAGGTCCGGCTTGAGCAAACTGCTTCAATACAGAGCAAATTAACTATGTGTATCTGACCAAAAAGCCTTTGTTCAGCTTTTGATCTTACGCAACAACAAATATGAAGAAGGATGTTAAATGGGACAATTGCATACCTCTGTATCTTACCCATATGTTTTCTTCATTTATTGCTTTTGATAATATCACAGTTTTGTGTTCCATGTTCCCCTTTGTGTTGGGTGTGTGATTGTGCACAAAAGCAAGGACTCTTTTTCCAGTGAATAGAGAAAGAGAAAGAAGGACCTATTGTAAAACTGGGATGAAATCCAGCCATGATAGGCCAAATGTAATTGTAGGTTTCCAACTGCCTTTCACTGTGTTCTGCACATGAGCATCCAAGAGTGGGGCTGAGTCTCTCATATTTGGATTTTTTAGTGTAGCAGGTTGTATGTTGAGAACACTGGGACATGGACCAATGTGGGAGACAATCCAGAGCCTAAGAAAACTGCCACTGTGCTAACTGAACTGCCTGAATTAAACACCTCAGCACTAGATGCTCAAGTGATTTCCACTTCCATCTGAATGTGTTCCAGATTTACCATGAGGTTTACCTTTTGGTTTTGGAAACCCTTTTTCCCCTGTTGATTTGACTGTCGTAAAACAACTCACATACACAAAAACATATGCAAGCAAAAGGAAAAGAAACGGGCAGGAGAAGCGGGGGGAGGTGATGGGGACCAACAACTTGTTTATCAGATTCAAGTTGAACCATCTGTTGTTAATGATTAGATCTTCAGCTTCCAATTTTCATTTGAATGTTATTGCTCATTTCTAGCTGGGTACCGAAACGTCACTTACCAGTGCACACAGGATTCTAAATAAGAGACTATTTAGATTGGAAATCTGTTGGAGGAGGAAATTATGTTCCCTATTATACAGCAAAACACGTTTTCTAACACTGACACTTTCTGATATTGTGTTGCTGACTTTTTAGGGAAGGAGACTCAAGGTCTGAGGCTGAAAAATGAATTCACTGGTGGTGCAAATTACATTTGGACTAGAGGGGGTTTGGTGAATGTCAAGGGTCCAGGTTCTGACCTCAGGCAAAATGGTGTAAAACATGAAAAAAAACCAAAGTCATCAAGTATTTATTCCAGCTCTACAGCAAAGGGAGGGGACTCAGCATCTACCAATGGAAGTTTAAGATGGTGCTTTCTGTATTGCACTGCTAGAAGATGTATTTAAAATAGAAATAACACAGCTTGCACTTTTCCTGCTTGTTTTCACTATTTTCACCCCTTCTACTTCCTTGTGTTCATAGAGCAACACAATAGCAACTTTCTGGCTAGAACCTGGCTGGATGCTTGTTTTCTCTAGCAGAGCATAGGAAAAACTAAACTCTAATATACCTAAATCTCCATTAATAAACCTGTGAATAGATATCTACAGATATTTCACAAACAGTAAAATTAATAATTAGCTCTTTTATATTTAAAAAAGTCAAATGTCACTGTATTTACATCATTTATTCCTAGAACAACTATTTTTCTCATGCCATAGTCTTTATATTAGTAATATTTCTGAAAGACAAAGATATGCTATTAGTTTTATTAAAAAGAAAAAAAAAATCATAAGACAATGTTTCTTGACATCATTTCTATTTGTAGCCCCTCTTTCTTTGATTGTCTATGAGCAATTAAAAGATGGCCTATGACATTGCTTCAAAGATTTAAAATGAAAATATAAAAAATGAATACATGTATGCACAAAGGCAGACAAACAACAGAGGGAAAAACCAACCCCAAATCAATGAAATACAATGAAATAAAGAGCAGTACAGAGTCTAGCCTCATTGTGCATCGATTGTATATAACAATCATTGTGGCAGCCTAGCATGAGATGATCTATGTTTTTTGGCTTAGTTTCTTTTCTTTTTCCTTTCCACTCTCCCCCCCCCCCCCCCAAAAAAAAAAAAAGCCCCAAACAAACAAAAGAACAAAGTGACAAAATGACTTATCAAATGACACCTATAGCAGAAAATCCAAAAGTATTATTTGGGCATTGAAAAATCCTGCAGCAATATGAGGCAGTTCCTCATCTTTTTAAGTTAAAAAAAGGAAAAATCTAGAAGTAGCCTTCTCCAAAGCACCTAACTGACTTCTGTATACACACATAAATCACAGAGGTACTTTGGAGTCTAGATCCCACTGGGATCCTAAATGCTTATATGATTTATGAAAATAGGACGCATATGGCTGTGTTACTTGGGTAATTCAGAAAAAAATTGCTCCTAAAGGGAGAGCTGATCTGGTTGGTTTTTGCAGCTACTTTGTTTGTCTTGCAGTCGTATTTTACTTACGGAATCTTTGTGCTCTTATGCTTGCGGGCTGTGACAGAACATTAATTTGCTATTTTTCACAGCTTGCATTCAGCCTATAGAATTTTTTATATTGATTGCAGGTAATTAAATTGTATTTGTTTGTTTTCATCACTAATGTGGTTTCTATGGGAGTGTGACCTGCCATCTCTATGGTAAATATGACAGTTTTTTACCTATGCTGGACTTCAGTTTTAGCTTTAAACAAATAGGATAGAAAGCATTTAGACAAGTTGGTGATTTTGACTAAAAACATTGAAATAGTTTTATTACCATGTTGAAAAGCTTTATCATTTACATTCTATTTCTTTTATCATGCCCTGAATAAAGAATTAAATGCTCTAATTTATTGTAGACTCAAATGTGCTCCCTGTACCTTGTATGTGGCAAGAAGGGATGCCTCACTGCAAACTGAATTAAATGCTGGGCCTAAGATGGAAGAATGCTATGCAAACTAGAGAAATACAAATCCTTATGGTTTTTGTGGAACAGAAGTAACATAAATATTAGAATTATTACTGACATCCAGCTGCATGGTAAACCAATGAATAAGAGGCTTGCAGTCCTTCAAAACAATAAAATGGGTCTATGAATGTCACTATGATATTGTGTGTTAAACACTAGGTATTCAGAAGACTATATAAATACATTACTTAAAAATATACATCTTTGACTAAAAATGTTATTTATATTGGTAAAAAACAGGTTTGAGTCCTCTTTAATGTGTGAACGGAGTAATCAACCCATTAAAAACAAACAATGGGCACATGTAGAGTATAATAATGATATTTTACAGGAGGATCCATTATGTGGTGTATTCAGAACTGACTAAATGAACAGGAAGACAGTCATACCATGTGGTCTCCAGAGTCAGGCACTTGGAAAGCTCTGTTTAGCTGTGGCTTCGCAAAAATTCTTGGGGGAACTCTGCACTTGCCTTACACTGGATGAGAGTGTGCTGGTCCCTGCAAGAGTGAGTCTTAAAATAGACCTGTAACTATCACTGTGATGTGTCACTAACATGCGGAGGTTCCCGGAGAACCTGAAGATCCAAGTGTCTTGGGAATGGGTAATATGTAGCAAACATGACCTGTAGGGGAAAAAAGACTACATAGCATAAACTTCTGAATTCCCTTTTCTCTCCTAAGTGTGTAAAAACGTCAGCCAAAAAAAAAATGTATCTAGTTGTTGCAATACTTTAAAAAGGTCATGACATGACCGCTGACCTTCATCTGCTGACAGTGACATTTTAGCTGAAACAATAGAAACACATGTTTTTAATTTTGAAGGACTTGAGCTCAATTTTAATAGATGGTGAGCACTGCTAGTAGATCAACACTGTGAGGATTGCAAACCAGTGAGCAGTGTGGTGTTATCTTATCTCGTTGTCCTTTATCTAAAGGATAATTTTAAGGAAGTAAGTGTTCAATTGGCTGTACCTATCTTTGATTAAAAGACATTTTAACAGAGAAACATTCAATTTCTATGGAAGACCTTATTCGTGGTTTGGCTAAAACTTTCAGCCCTCAGTGCGTGATGCCTGAATGCAAGTGTAATGGTTGCCATCACGGCCAGCACACTGCTGTTTCAGCTGAGATGGTCTCCAGAATTAAATGCATGAGCAACTCTGAGCTTTGGAGCCAGTACTGAATAGCTGGGGGCTAAAATGTGCCTGTGCTGTCTGCAAACTGGGAAGAGCTCTTGTGCAATTGCATGGCATTCCACACATTTCTCATCACTGAGGTACACTTCTAGGCTCCATAAGAAGTTTGTTTTGTGTAAATACCTGGAGACATATGACCTTGGACTTTGGTATCTTTGGGAGCTAGATAGTATTTTTTCCCCACTGTCACCTTCAGAGTAAATGAAAAATAAAGGCATTTAGAGAACTTCAACTGATTTTCCAAATTCTTAGCTTGGATGAAGAAAACAGCAAAAGTGAAAGACATTCCCAATTTCAAATTGGAATGTTTTGCTTAAACATTTTAAAAATGCCTTAAATTTTGGAGGAACTTTTATTTAGAAGGACATGCAGGTCTAGGAAAATTTTCTTTAAATAAAAACAAGGGGAAGAAATGTTTCAGTTAAGACATAAAATGAATTCTGTGCTAATATTTAGTTATGATTGCAATGAGCTGCAACTGAACAAGACAAAATGGATGAGGCCTATAGCACTGCCCACATTCAACTTTCAAATTAGGCCTGCACATGTTCAAGAATGTCTCTCTAACTTCTACTCTGCAAAGGCTGGAGGTGAGCAAGAGACTGGGGGAGGTCAAAGCTGGGACAGCTGACCCAGGCTGACTTAAGGCATATTCCCTACCCTGTGATGTTGTATTCATCAATACAAGCTGGGAGAAAGGAGGAGGGTGGGGCATGGGTGAGTGAGAGAAGCAGTCATTGTTAGTGCGTTTGTCTCCCAAAGCAAACACTACACATCCCAAGGCCCCAGTTCCCAGGAAGTGGATGGACAACCTCTGCTGTTGGGAAGCAGAGAATAAATATTCTTGCTTGGGCTTTTTGTTTGTTTCCACATGTGGCCTTTGATTTCTTTCATCAAAGTGCTTTTCTCTCAACCTATGCATTTTTAATTTTGCTTTCTCCCCCTGTTCTACCAAGGAGTAGGAGAGACAGTGTGGTTTGTGTTACAGTGAGGATACTGCAACATGTGTATCAGACAACAAGGCCCGTGGAAAAGAAATATATGGACCAATTCTTGATAGATGTTTCAGAGAGATGTTTATTTCTCCAGCCGCATGGAACACAAAACGACCAATGGGGAACGAGGCTGACCAGGGGCAGGGAAACCCCGTGTCTCCACCCCAGGGCCCCTCTCCCTGGACCCCACATGGCAGGGGGAGGGCCCCAACTCTTCACCCATTTATTTTTAACAAAAGAGGTTTAAAACTTAACATTGAAAACAACTGGATAAACATGAGATAACAAGGACAGTTTCAAAACAAAACAAACCACCCTCCTGAGTCTTTAAATGTCCAAACAGATTCTCTGGAACATCTTAAGGCTGACAGAAGGGAAACAGAACTCTCTGGGCATGCTTTGTAGGGA
>NW_008246062.1:3576809-3579632 GCF_000691975.1 Corvus brachyrhynchos
GCACCGCCCCTCGGTTGGGCGTTCACCACATGCTGCATGAGGCCGGGCAGGCACCACCAGGTCGCCCTGCTCCTGCCACACCTCTCTCTGCTGCCGACACTGCAGCTCGCACCGTTCTGCCCGTGCACAGGAATTGCCTCCCTGCTGCTCACAGAGCACTCGGTCCACGTGGCCTGGGTTGCATGGACTCTGAGACACGCTTCCCTTCGCCAAGACACAGCTGACATTGCTCAACAGACTCGGTAATTAAATAATATTCACGAAAATATTCTTCCATCAGCATGTATTTTGACTCAGAAATTAACTGTGTCCAAACGATCTTCCAAAAGTATTTGGTAAGAATCAAGTCCCAAGAAACGTAGAAAAAGTTTTTAAACAACCATGCCAGGAAGTGTTCCAGTTCCTTTTGAGCTTGAATTAAGCTAAGATTTATAAATCATTGTTCAAGAATCTTTTCAAGTTTAAGATAAATGTCCATATGTGGCTCTGAGAGCCAAGAGTCTTTCCACAGTTCCTCCATAGTTTAGAGGTGGAACAGCCAAACAAAAACAAGAAGAGAAATCCAGAGTTTACTCACAAATCTGTTGCTGTCCTTAGGGATCAGGGATCATTCTGATCGCATTTTCCTACCATTTGTTAGAGTGGGGATACTGCAACATGTGTTTCAGACAATGAGGCACGTGGAAAAGAAATATATGGACCAATTCTTGGTAGATGTTTCAGAGATCTGTTTGTTTCTCCAGCTGCATGGCTGAGGACTCTGACAAGGAACTGCTCAATTACGGGACCTGAGGGTCCTTGCCCACGCAGGGGAACGCAAAACAAACAATGAGGAATGAGGCTGACCAGGGGCTAGGGTGACCCCGTGTCTACCCCCAGGGCCCCTCTCCCAGAACCACATGGCAGGGGGGAGGGACCACAACAGGTCTGGTCAGCATCCAGCAAGCCAAGGTCAACCCTCATGGTATCATTTCAGTTTTTGAACATTATAATTTATTTTTGCTTTCAAGTTCCTCTATTATGAGAGACACTCAACAACTGGCCTTCTTTTACCTGTTCCTCACTTATAACTGACCTCTTATCATCACAGATTGTAGGTCTCTGTGGGCAGTTCTTTCTTTCCTCCCTAGAGCTTCACCCTTTCCCTTGTCGGAAAATATATTGCATCTCATACCAGTTAATCCCAAGCCAGGGAATTTGTTCTCCAAAACAAGTTCTGTGTTGATGAAGGAAAATGTGAAGGCCTCTGGATTCTAGGTGGTTTAATTACCTACTTAGCTAAATGTTGTTGCACCTATGGACAATAGATGTATTTTGACTGCATTCTATCACTACCATCAAATTAACTTTGGCAAAAGCCAATTAACTGCTGTAAATTATTCTACTTCAATTAAAAGAAACAGAAATTGTGAAGGACTTTAATATACTAATTTGAATACACAGATTTATGAGACACCAAAGAGAAAAGTTAAATTCCTTTTTTGTAAGAAATGAGAAATTATCTGGAAGGAATGCAATAAAAAATAAGGATTAAGCTAAGTGTCATTATCATTTTAACTTAATTTGTCAACAGAGCAATATATCTAGCTATATTACTCAGTTGACATATCAATTACAGTTATAATGAAACTTTATATGATTTTACTTTTATTTAATTAGTTGCATCAATATGTTTTTTTTTATTTGAGTTGCACATGAATGCATCAAAATATAAATGATTGAAGTAGGTTAATTATAAGCCTTCAAAACATACATATCTTAGAACCAAAAAGGAATTTACACTGCAAAATGCTCTAAGTAATGCAATTTGCAAGATGGTTTGTTAAGCTGGCTAAAGGCCATTTTCTTAAATAATAGTACTAATAGCAACAATAATCCCTGTTTTTGTCACAAATTATTTGAATTTTACTGAAATGTGGTGGTTGGTTGCCTTTAGCTGGGTGCCTGGTGCCCACTAAAGCCATTTTGCCACACTCCTCCTTGGCTGGGCAGGGAAGAGAAAATATAACAAAAGGCTCATGGGTTGAGGTAAAGAGAGGGTGAGATCACTCAGCAGTTACTGTCATGGGAAAAACAGACTCAACTTGAGGAAATTAATTTATTGCCCATCATACAGGAGTAGAGTAATGAGAAATAAAACCAAATAAAAAACACCTTTCCCTTACCCTTCTTTTCTTCCTGATCTAAGTTCCTGAATTGCCTTCCTCATCTCCCACAGCAACACAGGAGAGCAGGGGAATGGGTTGAGGTCAATTTATTACAGGTCATCTCTGCTGCTCCTTCCACTGCAGGGGTTGGACTCCTCATATTCTTACCCTTCTCCAGTGTGGAATCCCTCCTTGTGACAGTCCTTCACAAGCTACTCCAGAGTCCTTCCCATGGGTTGCAGCTGTTCACAAACTGCTCCAGTGTGGATCTCTCAAGGGGTCAGTCCTTCAGGAGCACTGTTCCAGCATGGTTCTCCTCCTCAGGGTCAGTCCTTCAGGAACAGGCTGCTCCAGTGTGGGTTCTCCACAGGGTAACAAGCTCTGCCCACAAACCTGCTCCAGCCTGGGCTCCTCACTCCAGGGGTCACAAGGCTTGCCAGGATCCTGCTCCAGCAAAGGCTTCCCATGGGCTCACAGCCTCCTTTGGGCATCCCCCTGCTCCAACCTGCGCTCCTCCAGGGGTTCCAGGTGGATCTCTGCTCCCCCGTGCCCTCTCTGGGCTGCAGGGGCACAGCTCCTGCCCCTCCTTCTGCACTGCCCTGGGTGTCTGCAGAGCTGTTCCTCTCACATGTTCTCACTCTGCTCTTCTCTGGATCTACTTCGATCTGCCCCAGAA
>NW_008246062.1:3579764-3597396 GCF_000691975.1 Corvus brachyrhynchos
ACAAACCCAGTACAAGAATCATGTCAAGTAATGGATGTGAAGTTATTCCCTCGATTTTTTTTTTTTTTTTTCCCTTCAAATGTCTTTGCTCCCAAGGGTAACATATTTTATTCTCTGCAATGGAATGTGACTCCAACATGAAGATAGTGAGTCATCTAAAAAAGTGTTATCCGGTTCACTGGTGCTAAGTACATTTGATGCATTATGCATAGAGAGGGGGAGTGGTAATTTAAGAGAAATTTACACTATGCTATTTTATGTATTTATTTATCTTTTTTTTTTAACACTGTTATAGTGTTACAATCTAAGCAACTGCGGCATCAAATGACGATTATACTAACATTAAGCTATAGATCACCTCCTTAAACAGACACTGGGAATTACATTTCTGTAGTGCTACACAGTGCTTTTAAAGTAGGCTGTTGCAATTATGCCACACAATTACCTAAGTGGCCCTGATTCAGGAATGTATTAAACATGCTTAAAATTAAATTAAAATGAAGCTTGTGTTTAAATACTTTCCTATATAAGAAGGTGTCCTAATTTTTTTCTGTTAGGTAGGAAATTGCTGTGTTAAATCAATAGGTACTTTATTCAGGTATTCACTGTCATCCCCAGGAACACTTGCACTGAAGCCGCAGACAGATGGCATCCCAAAGATGTTAAAAGCCAAGCAGCCATCACTATTGTTCCATCAGTACAGCTTTTCCTCTCCCAATCTGTGGCACATCACAGGGTAGTTGTGACGATGCTTGCTTGGCTGTGGGGAGTGGAGACAGTATCCAGCAGTGTGATTTTCACAGTAAAACTCAAAATGTCTCCTCTCAAAGTTAGACTGGACAGATCCTGGACAGAGAAGGTGAAGATTTATTTTTTCATTAATAGAATGAGTGCAGTTCCTTCATCCTTTGGAGTGGATTCAAATGTACATTTCTCACCCCTAGTAAAGCACTTTAATCACTATGATGATGGACATTTAATAAGGGGAGAGCATGGGTCTTGTTCTTCTGAACATGATATAATTAAGTTTTGTTGGACTGACAAAAGAGAAAGAGTCACAAAAGCTCCAAAACCTCAAGCTACAATTCCTTGCTCAGGTCCTGGAATTTTCTTGGCTTCTCTTCCCTCTTGTAAAAATTATTTCATGTAGAAGTAATACATTGACTAGAGCTCAAGTTTACCCTTCTTCAAACTAAGTGTCCTAACACTGAGAGCAGAAATTCCTATTGAGTTTTATTCTCTGATAGTTTTATTTGCAGAGGCTTGACTCAACCTCTCTGTCCTGTGGAAGTCCCACCTAAAGAAGGATTGGGGAATAGAAAACTAGATTTACAAAATGTAAATATGCTTTCTGGTCTGGCAGAGCCTTCCGTACTGGGGAGATGGAAAGCACAGCTGTGCAGAAAGTGCTTCTACTGGGAAGGAAAAACAAACAAACAAACAAACAAAACCCTGCTTGGGATGACAATGCGATAACATTGGACAGTGCTGGGGTAGCGCTGTGTTCCCCACAGAGAAGAGAGTCAACAGGTAGGTACACAATGCAGTACAAAGTAGAGCAGAGACACAATTTCAGACCACCAAAGGTGTAGTTACTTCACAACTCAGCACTTTCTGATTAAGTGGCCATGCTACCATGCTGGTGCACCTTGATAAAGTGGGTGTGGTGATTCCGGCTCCAGAGGTAACTCCTGGGAATCATTGTGACTCCACTTATGGATCCCACCTTCTGTTGCTGTCCCCCGCTTTCAATTTTCTGTGTAGTAAATCAATAATTCATTAATGACAATATTTCCCTTGTGTCAGTCATTATGCTGTAAGCATGACCTGTTATCTCAGACTTTTTTTGTCAAGAATGATTTTTTTTTTCCCTCACAAGTCAGTAAGGCTTTGCTTCTGCACTCACAAAAGAATTTAAAAATGTGAAGGCACCAGGCCATAGCACAGCAGTCAATCTAAGGGACTGGACCATCAAAGAAGACAATGTGAAGTTTGAGCAGTGTGAATATTCAGGTAAAAAAATTGCCATCTTGAATCAATACTTCACTAAAACTGCAATTCATGAGGGAATTCTTGTTACTTTTGCCTACTCTTTTTTGGAGTGTTTCCTTTTGCCACTTTCTCTGAGAAACTGTGGTCTGCTCACAATGGAGCAATGCAGCAGTCAAGAAGAGACGTAAGGGGTCAAATATCTGATAGATTGGGGGTAAAAGGAAACAAACAAAAAAAATCCTGTCTTTATTTTCTCTTGGGCATTTTTTTTCTCTGACACAATTTTTGAAAATATCAAACCGCAGAATCTTGGGAAATAATATTCAGATTTCAAATTGAAGAGTTGTGACAAGAAAAAGAAAGGAATGCACCAAATGTTTACCTCTACACTTAACACCAAAGATCCTCCCAACAGACGCAACAGCAGGTGGTTTTCTTCTTTCAGTGGTTTTGAAGAACACTGTCTGGAAATGGAACATGGGGATTGCTTCGTCCTTAAGACTGGATTTGTACAAATACTTGTACAATAATCCTAGAGCACACTAGTCACAAGTCTATTTCCTGTAATAAGTGTTTCCATTTCTACCATTTCATAATTTTAAAAATTTTTGTTGAGTGCAAATGAGCATGTTTCCTTTCTTTGAACTTCCCTTTTATTCTTCACTGACTGCTTTCCCCTTTGTCTCTCAGAAGGAAAGGAAAAGTGTATCTAGAAATGTATTTGGTACGTATATAATAAAAAGCAAAAAATGAATGCAATGTTGCATTAAAAAAGGATTTCAGTGTTTTTTAAGTTCATTACTCTGAATTATTTGTGCAAAAACTTTATAAGCTACAAAAGGACTATCAAAGGATAAGGAGAGGATATTCGGATGCTGTTATTTTTCTCATCTCTCAATTGCAGTAACTGTTTTAAGTCAAAGCATTTCCTCTGAAATCAAACGGCCATGAGTTAATGGAACTCAGGAACAGTGAAATGATCTCGTGGCAAAGGTGAGGCTGTGTATATACATAGGTCTGGCTTCTGGAAATTCTTTTAGGTCCTTTAATTTCTTATTCATGACTATCTTCATCAGTTCCAAATGAGCTGACCCCACATGCCCAAAACTAGACAAAGCCAATTCAAGTTTAAACTCAGAGGAATGGGAGAGAGGTGTGGTATAGGAACAGTACTGAAATGTGCAGATATTTTTTAAAAACACATTTCAGGAGCGTATTTTAAAAGTTAGAGAAGAGACTATACTTAAAAATGCATTTATATCCACCAATGTATCTTCCCTCTGAAAGAGCAAAACACAATGAGTCAAAAACTACGTTGATGATAATCATAAATGAACAATTGGTGCTACAAGGAAACTTTTTCTCTAAATTTTGTTGTGGTTTGATGTGGTGGTCTGTTAACCCCCTGATTCCCTCCCTAGCCTTGGCCACTGCCTCGGTTTCTCCCTATTTGCTCCTGTACTCCAACCCCACCCAGGGACCGCCCCTGGGCCCCTGACAAAACCACCCCGCACCCAGACCACTCTGTTTCTCTACCTCTGAACATTTTGGGGATGAGGTGTGATTAAAGCCATCTCAAACCTTCATGGGAGACCCTTGTCTACCTTCTTTGCCATCCACTGCGTTGTAACGCTGCTGGCTGCCAGAGCCAGATCACAGGGCTGTCCGAAATGGACTCTGGGATGTGATTAATGGCATGGCCCTAGGAAACCCTCTCTGAGCTCTCAGGCAGCAGCAGCCTGCTAGGCAGAGTCCAGCGGTTACAACAGTTTTCAAAACTCTCTGTGGTGCAATTCTTTATCAATGACCCCACAGTATAAACTCTGACATCTCTTGTGAAAAATGAGTGTGTCTTTGTTCCCACTTTGGATGGAAAACCTTGGGAATGGATGAAGCTAGGAGAGTGAACACACTGACAATGAAAGACCTTCAGGACCTTGCTCTGCTCCTCTGCACTCTCTTTCTCATCTAAAGCACTAATGAGAAAATTATATTCTTCTGATATGATTACTTAACTTTCTGTGGAGGTCCACAAAAGTGGAAAATAAGCAGATCCCTATATTATACTTACCTTTGAAGGTATTGGAGCTCTCCTCCCATAACGGTCACTGACCCAGACACCAAGATATTGTGCATTGTCACAGCACCCAGGGGGCAGATCCTGCTAACCTCAGCCTTTTCTACAATCCACACTTTCCTAGAGGTTTTGTTGCAGGCAAGCTCTTGATTTGACCCAGAATCTTAGACAAAAAACGTTTTAAAAAATGACACACCATGTTCAACTTTCCCCCCTTTTTATTTTCAGCTTCTCCCCCCGCATCCCATCACATCTCAAAATGCCTCTTCACCTCAGTAAGATTCTGACATTTGGGAAAAACTTCCTTTAAAAAAAAAAAAAGGATAAAACAACTTGGCACAAGGGAGCTGCAGCTCTTCAGTTCCCATTAGAATTTCTGAAACGACAATAGCTGAAAGGTCAGGGCAAAACCTATTAGAAAAGAAAAGTTGAGGTAAATCAGGTGAGCTCATCGAAGAAAATAGGGAAAAGATTGGTTCCCTTTTGGGATTAGGTCTAATTAAGGTGAGCAAGCAGCTGTGCCTGTTTGGAATAACAATTGTGCTAGCATGTCACTTTTTTTCTGCTTAGTTGAAATTTATATAGTTTGGGAATGGTGGATGTAAGAAAATTAGAGCTCATTTAGAATCTGTTGAAAGGACACTGCGCCTTCATTATTAGTTTTGCATCTGAATTTTCCTGGGGCTGTCCTCTCACTGTTATAGGTAATGGATTTTTCCCCAGATGTAATTGGATGAGTTTAATTTTTTCTTTCATTACCTGTCTAGAAGCCCTCTGCCCCTATTTCCCTTTGTGTTTTATTAGGACTGTAACCCCTATTTAAATAAAGGCTTTGATTGTGATTATATATGTTCAATCAGCACTTTCTGATTGAGTAGTTCTGGTCACACAACGCTCTTGCCTAGCATTTTTTACTAATTACATTTTAGCCATGGTTGTGTACCGTAGAACTTAAAACAGTGTTTGCTTTATACCTTTAAACTCCAGCTAAAAGTATCTCCCATGAGCCAAAGTACTTACAACAAATTTAGATATTTTCTGATTCTAAGGTATATGAGCTGAACTCATGCACCATGAGGTATATGAGGTCACAGCAGCCGCCCACTAAAAAGTTAGATCACTGATTACATCCTCTCCAGAGTATCTGGATATATAAAAGAAGTTGGCTCAATTTTAAAAGTCTTCTGTTGTTTTGATTTTAAGGGCTTTCCTGTGGGTTTTGGTTTTGGTTTCCTTTTAGTTTTGTGGGGGATTTTTTTGCACGGTTGGTTGGTTTGACTTGGCTTTTTTTTTCTGGTTGTTTTTTTTTTTTTAGGTTCAAGATGTATTGTCTTCCACTGATAAGTTTTAAAACTACTTCTACTGTGTAAAGCCATGTTGAGTTTCCTGCTGTCAGAAATGACCACACAGGAAATTGTGTGTTTCTCACAAACATCTGATTTATTCTGATACAATTCTGGCGTTCTCACACTACAGGAGTCTGGGTGTGGAAGGAATTCCATTTTAGGCTTCTAGGTTTTACAAAGCTCATTGGGAACAGAGTGTCTTCCTGTAACTTCCATTCAGTGCCTTTAGCTCTTTTAATTATTATAAGAGACCTAATGAAAAATCTTGATTACAGTTGTAGCAACCCAATTAACAAGCTTAACTTTGGGAATCTAAAGACCTGTCTCATTCCATCCTCATATATTAATACATTAATTATATTCCTTTCCATGGTCCTTAAAGTACCATGTCAGGTTAAGCCTCCTTGAGTTAACAATACTAACCTGGAGATATTTGGGGTCACTCTTTAAAGTGAATGCAGGGTGGGTTGAACACACAACCAAATCAAAACTGTAGTTTTAGGTATCATTCCACATCACCCTTTTACACCTCTCAGGAAAAGTGCTTACACAAAGCTGCAAAAAATGTGTATCTAATCTGACACAACTCACTGGTGATCCTTACACCACATCTCAGATAAGAGGGTGGAAGCACCTTTCCTATGGAGAAGGGACAAGGGAGGTGAGATTCTCTGGAGAAGAGCAGACTCTGTAGAGCCCTTAGAACACCTTGAAGTACCTAAATGTGGCTTAAAAAAAGGAGAGAGAGGCAGTTTTTATACAGGCAGATAGTAATAGGACAATGGTGGATGGTTTTAAATGAAAAGAAGTTAGGTTGAGATGAGGTATTAGGAAGAAATTCTTTATGTGAGGGTGGTGAGGGCCTGGCACAAGTAGCGAAGCTGTGGATGCCCCATCCCTGGAAGTGTTCAAATCCAGGCTGGACAGGGATTTGAGCAGTCTGGTCTGATGGAAGGTGTTTTTGTCCAGGGGGACGAAAACCAGATGGTCTTTAAGGTCCTTTCTGACTTAAGCCATTCAATGATTCATTCTATGATCTCCAGGTTTACAGCCAAGGCTAAAGAATCTGTCTCAGGATTTAACAGTGAAGAAAGTAATAGAAATTTACAGTTTTTCATGTAACTGGTACAGGAACCACTTAGGTCTAGATCTTTAGTCTAGATTGAACAAAACTATTCCAATCTGGGGAGTTCATCAACACATCATACTATAGGATCTTGTTAGCATCATGCTTATAGGATCCACTTCTTAAGGGTATCAGTGGTCAGAGATATTGAATGGACATTTTATTATTCATATATTTCCAGCTTTATTTTGTCATCTGCAGATTCAATTTGAGCAGATCTCTTTGGTATTTCAGCTTTGAAACATTTTCATCCATCACATTATTAAAAAATGACTAAAGAGTGGGTGTTTATAAGAGATCACTGCTGGAAGAAGCTTACAGATTGCTTTTATTGCCATATTGTTGTGCGTACAAACAGCTTGTATCCCTCCATACATATTTATATAACTTAGATGTTTTAGAATTCTTTTATCCTGAATAATTTCAGTACCACAGAAAAGCTACTTCAAAATCAACAAAGTAAATAACAATAATAATAGAATTTTGTACTTATGAAAAAATAAATAAGTAAAATTAAGTTTCTCACCTAAAACCTCACTAGTTACTGCAGTTCTTTGGAAAATTGTCATCAGGCTTAACATAATGAATTCAAAACTTCATAGTTCCAGAACTCAAAAAAGCCAAAGCATCAAGGATTTAACTGACAAAAGAAAGACTACCTCTAAAATCAGGAGGATGAGAATTCATGAGAAAGTAGTGAAACATGGAACTAAAACCTCAAATTGCAGCATTCTCAAGAGTTGTTTTATAATTTCTTGTACCCACTTTACCAATGTTGATTTTCTCCACTCATTTTGCTCGTTGGTTGTCCCTGCTGCATGTGTAGTGCCTCCAAACCTCGCTAAACTGACGGTTCTCTTTGGTGATGATTCTTCAGTCTGGATTTTAGGAATAATATAGACAAAATAATATAGATAAACCCCAGTTTCTAATACCCCAGGAGCAAAGTTGATCCTTGACAAAGACCACAAAGGCAGTACAGAGCTGTGAATCCACTAGCAAAGAACAGACCAAGCAGGTAAAGTAATATAAAGGTGAGATAATTTGCAAAAGCAAGGCAGAGGTGACCTCAGAACAACCATGAGCCAGGTGCTGATTTCACGCCTTCCAGGACAAGATAAGTCTGCCAATAGTCTGTACAGTGCGCTTAAAAAACTTCAGAATATGAGAAGGCAGTATTTAGCAGAATGATTTCAAAAGAGAATATAGTGATTTTAAATAGAAGTTTTATTGGTAATGCCTGTGGACCATAATGAGTTATTGAAAATTGTCGCAAGAAATTACGACTCTAAGAGATTTCTTGCTGGTCTCTTCCCTTTTCAAAGTATTTCCACAGTTTTACGATTGACATAAAATGAAAATAATGATGTCTTGTATGTACAACATACATATTTCAGGCAGACATGCTTCATTTTTATGCAAAAATACTCAAAATAGCCACTGAATTTTTACATAATATTTGTTTTGCAAACAGCTTTGTGGACATCCAAGTAAAGGTTAGAATGAAGTTACATCAAACAAGAAAGTAATGAATTTTTAATTTAATTTTATTTTATTGAGAATGAGTTTTCACAATTCTTTTTTTTTTCTGTCCTCACATTGAAAACAGTATCCGCCATTAAGCATGAGCTTCACTTAAAAGTGAAATGAAAAATAAAATACTAACAGTTTTCTCAGGGGAATTTAAACTAAACTTCAGATCTTTTTTATTATTGGTTTGGTTTGGTTTTTTTTCTAAATTAAAATAATAACAGTTGGGAAAATTTTTCCTCAGTTATTCTTTCTCTATTTTTTTTTTTTCCCAAAGACTTTCCTCCCAAAAGTTCCAAATCTTGTATGGCAGAGACAATAATATATTCTATTTGCCTTTTGAAACATATTCTAAACCTTACTTCCAGCTTACTTGG
This sequence comes from Corvus brachyrhynchos, assembly GCF_000691975.1. Classification (NCBI taxonomy): domain Eukaryota; kingdom Metazoa; phylum Chordata; class Aves; order Passeriformes; family Corvidae; genus Corvus; species Corvus brachyrhynchos. The sequence continues at coordinate 3,588,213 of NW_008246062.1, forward strand.
TTGGTTACATCTCTCAGTAGCTAATAATGGCATTGATATAATACTTGCAGTGCTCAAGGATTCCAGACATCGGTTCTTAATGCAAATGCAGTCTGTTTTGTAGAAGGAATTAACAAATTTACTCATTACCAACTTCTCCACGGGATTATAGCCACCAATGGATTGCTGAAATTAGGGCAGTTATCTAACCTAAGTCTATAACATTTTATACTATAAGAAAATTATCCTCCACCCTCCAATAAGTCTTTCGGGGGAAATTTAACTTTAGAAGAATATAATTACTAGGGATATGCAAATAATGGGTTTTTTTCATGAATATTCATTCAAATAGAGAGCAATCTCTCTGAATATTTTGTGATTTTCTATGACAGTCATGAGCTCTGCTTTTGCTTGCATTAACACTTCCAAAACTGAAAATATATTGTATAGAGTTCATTTATTGGACTAGGATGTTATTTTCCTGTTCATCACTACATAATTATGTAAGTAGTCAGAACTCACATCAGTTTTTTAAGTGCCCAGTAAACCCATAGTACTTTTGCACTATATTTAGGTTAAAGCTTTGATGATATAGATGATTTGCAATTTACAATATTTTTCAGGTATGTTGTACTTGTTGATGGGTAAGAATACAATTTGAGAAAAAAGAAAATAAGGAAGAAGAGACATCTTCAGCACTACAGTTAAAGAATTTTTCAGGTCTCAGGTGAAAGAAACTGGACCTGAAAAATGTCTGTTTTGCAAGAAGTTGGCCAGTTGTCCAATGGACTACACAGCCAATCTGAAGAATCACAGACTCAATGAAGTTGGATGAAGAAATCATAGAACAAATAGTTATAAGAGCAGTGTAATTAACAGAATTAATAGGACCCACTGTAACTTTAAGTTGAAATGTTCAAGTCTAAATTAAGCAATATGTAATACCACCAACGTTAATAAAAGCTAGAGTCCAAATGTATTATCTCTGTATGATCAAATCCAGTGATTGTTCTGCTCCTGCCTGCATTATGCAGAGAATCCAGCTCACAAAAGATAAGACTCAGATAACTTCCATTCATGACTTACAATGTCTTTGTCAAGAGCTTATTGCTGGAATAATGGTGATGCCATATTGCATCAGGAAAAGGTCTGAATGTCATTTAATGAATATAACTTTAATTTGGGAAGGCTTAAGCAGAGATACTACTCAATTCGTTAGTACAGTGTCTGTGTAATTCACTTTATGGAGTTAACAATCAGCATGGGCACGTATATTTACATGAAAAAAAGGTAGCTAAAATTTCATTCCTACATTTCAACATTGCTTTGAGACAGGGAGATGCTGTAAATCATCATCTACTTCAAAGATGGCATAAAAGATACAGTTGGTTTACAGTTTCTTCTTACTGACTGCCAGACATATCATAGCTGATGCTCATGGACTTGGCCCTTGATGGAAAGCCTTCAAAGGTGGGAAAAGGCAGCGCACAGCTATGACTTCCAGCTAGCAAGAACAGTAGAAACATCCCTGGAGTTGCACAGACACCTGGGGAATACTTTTGTTTCAATATATCACACTAGCCTCCGTGTGTGGAGATTTCAGTGCATCCTCTGGGGGAAAGTCAGCCTCTGTAACTGTGCTTTATACATAGGGCACAGCAGAAGCTCACAGACTGGCAACTGTCATGGTTAAAGGGGAAGAGCTCTGTACAGACACATAACTATTCTGGTATCATAATGCTGGAATCACTTACTGTAACGGCCAGCTAATGGGGAAAGATGGAGAAGAAGCAGTTTCCAAAGTCCCACTTCACTTACAGTAAATTAATGCCTGTGGTGAACACAGATAAACTGAAGGTAATAACAAAGTTAGCAATCTTACATCTTGGATTCCATTCATCTGCTTGAGTCCTAGGTATATGCTTTTTACCAAAGCATGTTCCTCCTCTTCAAACTGCATTTCTGAGCAGGTTTTGGTCTAAATTGCTGTGCATTGCACACTAATGCTGAGACCCTATCAGTACTTACAAAGTACTATTTTCAAATTCTCAAAATTTAGATTAGTGTAATTCATCGTAATCTTCAGCAAAAGTTTACTAAATAGGATTTTTCAAGTGAGAAGGAAATCTAAAATAAATAAATCTGTATTTCTGTCCTTGATGTAACACACCACCGAAACTCCTGGTCCTGCAAAGTGCTGGTTTCTGCTTCACAACACACACCCCAGGAAACAGCACTATCTGTCAGCTAAGGCAATAGGGCTGTACCTAATGAGAGAGTTTTCTCTTCCCTTCAGCATCCCTGGAATTGGAAAGATCACAGAGTTTAGCAAGATAGGAACACAGGACTCAATTTCCAATTCTTTCTTTCTACAGACATGGTTTCTGAAGGGTGAAGTTTTTTGAGATGGTAAAAGGATTACTCCACTGATGCATATCATCAGCTTATATTTAGGAGCAAAGCTGGAAGTGACTTGGAAGAAAGGGAATTCTCTTACCTTACTAATTGAATCAGAATGTCTTATTAGTATCCTCTCTCTGTAATCTGATATGAAAGTCACTAATATGATACGACTGTAACATAGTATTAGCAACAATATATTCTGATATGATATGAATGCTAATGTAATACAAAGGAATGTTGCTAATGTGCTAATCGGATAAGGTATTGCTAATGAGATATGAGAGACTCTACTAAAAAAAATTATATTACTTCCTTTAACTTTTTGAAGATAGCATTAACCTTGCACACCAGGAATACTGCAAAATGTCCTTTTGTTCTTTCCTGGATATTTACAGTTCTGCCTTTCCACATTTCAGCTTTGTAGGTGCTGTGATTTTACTGACAGTACTCAGACTCAATAATAAAGTGAATAAATAATTGCAGAGCGATTTGTGAGTCTCAAGCCAACATGCAGTGGCGTGGTAGTTGCTTAACATTGCGATAGTGAGTATATTTAAGCAAGTTTCCTAGAATCATAGAATTGTTTAGGTTAGAAAAAAACATTAAGATCTTTAGGTCCAATCAGAAATTCCACACTACCAAGTCCAACACTAAACCATGTACCCATCTTCACCTCCAGGGATGGTGATTCCATCGCTTTCCTGGTTAGCCTCTTCCAATGCCTGGCCACCCTTTCAGTGAGGAATTTTACAAACATCCAACGTAAACCTCCCCTGTTGCAACTTAAGGTCATTTCCTCTCATCCTAACTTTTATCACCTGTGAGAAAAGACTGACACCCAGCTGGCTGCACCTTCCTGTCAGGGAGTTGTAATGCCCCTGAGAACCTCCTTTTCTCCAGGCTAAACACTCTCCGCTCCCTCAGCCACTCCTCATAGGAGATGTTCTTTTGTTTCAACTAATCTCCAGCAGTCTTTCAAAAATTAGTACTTAAGGCTCATAATTCAGGCGAAGGGGTGTGGTGTCATTTCCCACATTACACAGGAGGAACAAAGGTCAGAAAACTGAGTTATCCACCACATAACTAGAGGAGAATCTGAAGAGAGTTGTAGAATTCCTGTAGACAGACATCCATTTTAACAATGAAATCTTCTTTCCCCTAATACTGTAAATTTTCTTTTCAATTATTATTTTTCTCTTTCTCTTTCTCTTTCTCTTTCTCTTTCTTTTTCTCTCTATTTTTTTCTTTTTCTTTTTTTCCTTTTTTCTTTTTTTTCTCTTTTTTTTCTTTTTTCCTTTTCCCTTCTTCTTTTGTTCTTTCATGGTCTTATTCTTGCTCTTTTCATTTTCATTTGATGTTTTAGTTTTGTTTTGCATTGTTTGGTGTGTTCTCAGAAATTAAAAGAAGGATGGAGGTATGAAGGTAATAGATTGGAGATGCCCTCAGTTCCCTCATCTATGAGACACCAAATGGAAAACAAGACACATGAACCAAATGTAGTCCTGAGATGCATGAGCATCAGTAGAAATTCTGATTTTAGCACTAATATGTATACAGAAACTGTTGGAGTGAACATATTTAAATTAATATTTAGCAGGAGGGACCTTCAGTAGAAGAATTTATAGTTAGGTGAAAAATCTGTGCATCATTGGGATATATACTATGTTACATTAAATAAAATATGTAAAAAATCTTTGATACTGAATTATGGGACTTACCATTCCTTAGCTTGAAAAAAAGGTCGGGGGGGGGGCGGGTTTAAATTGTTTTTGTCAACAATGCCTAGAAATGGTTTGGGGTTATATTTTTGCTTCTTAATTTTTGCACTATGTGAGGTCATATTTTCATACTTTAACTGACATGACTTTCATAACAGTTTCCTCTCTTTTGTTGACTGTCACTTTGTAGGCAGAATCTCTCTCCCCAAGAACAGTGTGTTAGTACACAAGTTAGAACAAGAGCAAGGAATGGGACACATAACCTTTCTTCTTTTTCTTCTTGGCTCCTTTTTTGTGCCATTTGGCAAAGTTGCACAGTTATTTTGTGGTTTAGATTATCTGCAAAATGGGTGTATTAATAATTACCTTCTTGCAGAGGTAATTATAAACTGTTTAATACTGATTAATAATTAGAAATGTTTTAATCCCCTTACAGGAAGGGAATTAAATGCAAAGTACTATTATGACTGTTAATAATGCACAGTGAACTTTCATGCTTATATGTAGTGGTTTCCTCTTTTATCCATTTCCCAGCTTAACACTTACTTTTTAAATTGAAACTATATTAGGCAAGGTTATTCAGGAGAAAGCAGAATGGTGGATGCAAGGGTAAATTTGAGGTAGAGGGTGGGTTATTGAAAGGAAATGAAGCTGCTGACTTCATTGTGTCTTACAATAGAATGGAGGAAAGCAGCACAAAAGAACTATTAGTATTAATATGAATAATGACCTATAAATATTCCACTTGTTAACCATGTAATCAATTCTCTGGTCTCAATGGATGCCTATCTTCCCTTTTGTATATTTGTATATTATAATTTAAATGCATACATTATAATGACTTTTTTTGGCTTACTGGCTTAATGTATGAGAGACTATTCATTTAGCAGTCAGATATTTATTCATTTCTATTCGATTGGAATTGCAAAGTCCTTGCTTAGAAGATTTAGTACACTGAGTAGTTATTCCATAGGGTGGTAAGGTTAACATGGGAATGATGCAGGGGTTTCTAAAGCTGACAGAGGCATCTGGTGCTCAGCTCTGGGTACTGCTCATAGACATATTACATAGAGAGGTTTCAGTCACTGTCACCAGTGGATCCCCAGTGAGCTCCACACCAGAAAAACATACACTTATTATTAAATTTTAGCCTGATGACACTTATTGTGTATTGCAGGTTGGCAGACTAAAAATGGGAAGTTAGAACATTTGTCACACTCTCCTTGATGACAATATTAGACAGAATGTTTAATTTTATTGGTATGTACTTTTCCTCATGGTTTTGTCTACAAAACGAGCTTGTTTGACTCCAGGTAGACTATCAAATACTTAGGAGAGATTGGGGGTAGTGGTTTTTGGAAATTATTGAGGTAGTAAAATCTAGTTGCTCTGTCCTTGCTGTTCCTTCTTACCCAGGTTTAAGTGTGGTTTAACTCCAGAAGGCACCACAGAGCCAGGCACTCACTCCACGTCATGGGATGAGGGGAAGGATTGGAAGGGAACAGTGACAAAATTCATGGGCTGTGATAAAGAGAGCTTAAAAGCAAGAGCTACGTCTGCAAGGAAAGCAAAATAAGGAATTCATTCACTGCTTCCCACCAGCAAGTAGGTGTTTGGTTATCCCCAGAACATCAGGGCTCCATCACATGGAATGGGTACTTGGGAAGAGAAATGCCATCACTCTGAATGTCCCTACCTTCTTTCCATTACCCCCACTCATTATTGCTGAGCATGACACCATAGGTTGTGGAACATCCCTGGGGATATTTGGGTGGTCAGCTGTCCCATGTGTATCACCTCACAGCTTCTTGTGCATTCCCAGCCTAATTAATTAATGCAGGCGGAAAATACCTTGGTGCTGTCTAAGCTTTGTTCTTTGATCAATAAAACTTCTCTGTTAATAACAGTTTCCATCACAAATATGAAGTATAACCATATAAAAGGAACTGTGGAGACAATTGACTTTATCCCAACCCAGACCAGTGTAATAGGTGAAATAGACACTGGTTTCCAAGCATACAGTGACAATGTAACTTGCTTATTATTTTCTTACAGGTAAATGGCTTTCCCAGCTGTAAATCATGTAACTCATGATCACACTCAAAAATAAGTAGTCCATGAATATATTTCCCTAGAGAAAAAATTATGAAAGTTACAGGGGGAAAAAAAAAGGCAAAAAGAAAGAACTCTCCAACTTATTTTATTTCTTGCAATCCTATTTTTTTATACCATAAGGTTTCAGCTGCATCTTCAAAATATAACGAGTTGACTGTAGGGTGTGTGTTGTATTCTAGATATCCAAGCTGTCTAAAATGTCACTGAAGTTCTACGAAAATGAATATTCAGTGACCATAAAGGTCAATCAAATAGTCAGAGAAGCTTGTAGAGAAGGAAGAATAAGGAACATCTGCATAAACATACAAAAACAGTCCAGCTGCTGACCCTTGCTCTCACACAGGTGTCTGTCTACTCTTCCATCTCAAATATAGGTATTTATATAGGAAAAGATGTGCAGGAAGACATATGGGTAGCCACATGTTGATGGATGGTTGGTTGGCTAAGGCTGTCACTGAGCAAAGAGGCGATGAATAATTTTGCTAGGGATGAGAGCCAGTACTTTTTGAGCCCTGCACATTCTGGAAGCTGGAGCTGCTCACTGCCATATCAATGAGGGGACAGCTTTCCCAAAAACCATCCCAGATTGACCTGTCGCCCAATTTTTACAGGACTGGTTTTCAGGCACTCTCTCAAGTTCTTTAGCGTCTTTTGGCATAGAAGGAAAGATAAAACTAACACCTGTGTCCCACCTGCTGGACATTTCAGTTTGAAAGAAGGAAGGGGAGCAATGTTTCAGTCTGGAAGGGGACATAATAATTTCACCTGTAACTCTGTTCAGATTTTTCATAGATTTCCATTACTGTCTGCTTTAATAATGTTCCTCACTCTCTTCCTCTTCCTTGCACAAATTTGGCTTTGGTTCCATCTATTCCTTTCCTTCTGATAGACTACAGAACTGCTCATCCAAAGTCATAAATCCTCTCAAGTATGATACACAATAGATATTCAGCGACTTTTCCTTTTGGGTCCAACAAAGACTTCAATATTTCTCTTGATAACATTATCTTCTACCTTTTTAATTTTTCAGCAGAACCATTTTCTGTAAAATGGAAATCTTTTATCATGAAACCATAGATCTTAGTTGTGACTGTGCACCTTTTAAACAGGAATCTTTTTGGCCCTGAGGAGTCTTAAGAAAATTTATTCCACAAGGCTTGTTTTTGTTTTTTTCCTTCAGTGGTTTTTTTTTTTTTATTTTTTTGTTTGGGTTTGTTGTTCTGTTTTGAATTTTTTGGGTTTATTTTTGTTTGGTTTTCCACTTTAAGTTGGATTATCGGGGCTATTGGAAAGCACAATTTGGATTTGTTTCATGACTTTTGGCTAAGATGATAATACTGGAGTTAAAAACTGTAGTTTAAAAAAATGAATTTTTATGCTATTGCTACTTTTCTGTAGTATTTAATCAAGAGATTCTCAATACCAGTCTATTTGCATTTATATTGTGATTTTCAAGCAGGTACTCTGTAAAACTTTTTTTTTTTAAAGAAACTAGAATAAACTGTTAACTAAACTGCTAGAGAGAACAGGCAAGTCAGAATTGAGAAGTTTTGGCCTGTTTACTTCAAAAAATTAATGTATGATACATTTTACTTTTTTTTTCCATTTTCCAGCTATAGAAAAATTCCTTTTTTAACAGATTTATATAAGAATAACAACAATGAGACAACAAGCTCTGAAAATCACCCTTGATACACTATCAGGTTTTGTTTGAGTGTGGGTTTCATTTGTGTGCTACATGTTGTGTTATGTACATGGTATGGATTCCTTGGGATTTGCAAATTTGCCTTCTTTAAAATGAATCTCAGCCAACAGACCATATTCTGTTCTCCACTAGAAAATTTGGGTTCAATGAAAGGAAATTCTAATGACAAAATCTGAAGAGTTGCCTAAACAGATTTTATCACCACCTCTCACTACAGTGTTTCCAGAATCCCCTTCAAACAAATATTCACAGAAGTCCCCATCTAACTTTCAAGCAAATGTCAATGTTTCACAGCTTATACTGTTGTCAGCTCACAGAGAATGCTAATCTGGGATAACAGAGGGTGTCCTTACATTTTGCAGTGAAAGCATATCCTGACCATTGGTTGCTAAAAGTTGTCATTCACCCTTTTTTCATTCTTTTCTTAAGAAAGGGAGGATATGAGACCAGTGAATAAGGAGGAGAATCAATCGGATACCAATCGGCCTTGCACAACACACACAGCAGAGCTGGCAAGGCACTGGTTTGTATTTTAATATAAAAAATTCAAAGGACTTAAGAGTTGTGTGAATTCAGAGTTTCAGGTGTGATTCATTGGACTTTAAATAGATATACACAGAGCAGACATTTTCATCTGAGCTAGTCACTGCATACGCTCTCTATAGTAAATGGAGAGAAGTAATCACATCCAAGGTATGATTCCTCTCATTTTAAAGCAAGGTTCTAAAATATGCTGTGAAGCACATAGTTCTGTTCACTGGCTGTAAGGCAAGATTACCTAAGGTACAGACAGCATTGTACATGTTTAAAGCTTGATAAAAGCTAACTCTTAATTGTCTAAGATATATACATGTATAGAAAGGTATTTCTACTCTGCTTTAAAATAGTCAACTAAATGTCTATTTATGCTTTGTTTAAGCAGTTCTGTAAATCTCACAAAATACCTACCAATCTGGTCCAGAAAGATGTGTCAAAACCATCCCTGTTCTGTATTTTAGGATTTGATAAAATCTAATAATAATTTAAAATTCCCTCCAGGCTTTGGAATGCCGCCAGATTAAAGTAGTAGGATTTTTTCCCCCCAGAAATGTCAGAATTTAGGGCTGTTAGCACTAACACACATTGACTCTAGTGATACCACATTTTTTCCAGTTCTGAGAAAAAAATCTACCACACCATAGAAAAACCTGAAGGAAAGAATAGAGAATCTAAAAAAAAAAAAAAAAAAAAAAAAAAAAAACCCTAAATTAAAGAAAAAAACCAA
>NW_008246062.1:3597478-3616788 GCF_000691975.1 Corvus brachyrhynchos
TTTTTTTTTTTTTTTTAATAAGAGCATTTCTCAAGCAAGAAGTGACAAAGCAAACATTGTCTGGAATCCCAGTCTTCCTTTATACACATCCCCCTATCTGCTGCTCCTTTAGCGTCCATTCCTTTGCTATGGTAATTTATGTCATTCTATATTGTATTATACACCTAATGCACAGTTGGTCTCCTAATGTAGATTTCTTCACTCTTGCTTCCACATAACCAAGTACTTATCTTTACAATTATTTTCCATGGTCTCTGATTCTCTAGGCAGCATGATATTTGTGATTGCCAAGCTTCTGGAGCAGCCTGGGTACATTCAAATCCAAATGTTAATGTTTTCTACTTCCTACATGGGTAAAATGGGAATTTTGCTTTTTCGAACTGTACAGCTCATTGTTCAATGCTTCTAAGTACCATACCATGCTGCAGGAAACATATGAAAAAGAGAAATGTGTTTGTTAGCTTGTTTGGTTTTTTGTTTGTTTTTAATCAATCTGTGTTGCAAAACACTGACACACACACACACACACAAAAGTAGCAATCATTTCTTAACTGTCTTGGAATGAATGATGTTGTTTCAGAGCAATTGAAACAGCTTACAATGACAATCTGAGCATTTTCCTGGACTCAGCTAGACATGGACAATCAGATAACTGGAAAGATAAAGATGGCTCCACACCAAGATTTTAATGCATTTGCTTTACTTTACATTTGATGTGTTATTTAAATGTTCTATAGCTAAACTGAACTGGACTGAATTGGAAAGAAATAAGTGCCTAGGTATCTCCACAGCATCTCAGACAGATTACTGAACTTGCCATCACCACACAGCCTCTGTCACAGTAGCAGTGACACTGAGGACAAATTATCCTCTTGGAAGAGATTAGGCATAGTTTTTTAAGCCAGAGGTAAATCAGAGTGAATTCTGCATTGTGGTATTTGAAAGGCAAGCATTAAGAGCTTCCCATACCATTTCACCATTTGAAGACTCCAGAGTAGATTGTGAATAAAATCATTCGAGAATAAATGGCAGCAGCAGAGCTGCTTCCTACTGCATGAACCCTTGGAAGGTGTGGTATCTTCTCTAGGACTTCCAGGTTATTCATAAGAGGTCTCTTTGACAGAGCTGTATGCAGAAGAACCAGGACATACACATCTTCAGGCACACAACCGACAAAAATAGACCAAAGAAAGAAATGAAAAAGACAAGACACTTTCTTCAATTTCTTCCCTCTCCCAAGAGCTTTTTATTAGAGCTGCCCTTAAGTGGTTTGGATTTACTTCAGTATTGCATGGAGGCTTTCTCAGAGCTGCTTCAAAGAATCAGAATAAACAGAAAGCAAAAGGGGCCAAGGAATGCACACACCACCTGTGCACCACCCACTGTGGTAATTGACTCAACAGAGAGGTATATAAAACCCTTGTGCTATTTTTAAAAACAGAAGAAAACAAACCAAACACAAACACACACACACCCACAACAAAGTAAACAATAAACAAGCAAACAAAACAAAACAAATGCTTTAGGAATTTCCATTTCACCTTTGTCCCCCTAAGGTGATACAAAAGCCTAGGAAAAAAATATAAATTATGCCCTTCTTATATCTGATGACTGATTGAGCATCTCCACACTGTATACCCCAGTGGGCGAAGGAGAGCATGAAATTCATTACTTCAGTGTCTGTGCTGCTTTCTCCTGCTACCCTGAATTACTCTTCATTTTGGCTAATATACTGTTGCTTGCTAAGATCATCACTAACTGAATGATTTTCCTCCACCTGTCTAAAAAGGCATGAAAAGTAATGAATAGGCTAAGACATCCTCTCACCCCTAGAAAATGTCCTTTCCAGGTCAAGGTTAGAGTCGGAATGGTAAGAGGTGTGTGCAATGGCAGCTTGTTTCTATTGTAATTGCTAGCAGACTAAGCAGACCCGAGCCTCCAGGGATGTCGGTCCATCAGTGATAAATTGATACAAAATATTCCTGAAAAGTTTGTTTTGTTACCATTATGCTAATATTTACTTAGTGGATATGATTTTTGCGTGAAATGCCTGCAATCCGGGGAGAATGAGGCACTTTAAATTAATAAATAACAATAACAACGATGACATCAGGGTCAAGAGAAAGAATGGCTAATGAAAACCATCACCGGCACTCAGTCAGAGCACCAGAGTCAATCCAGCTTGATGTGCATGGGGGAATTATGGGAATTTCACAATTAAAGGCTGTTTCTCCAGAGAAGAGGGGCCTCCATCTTACTCGACATTGCTAATGAAGTGTAATTCATTTCACCTCTTCCCCACCTTTCAAAATCAAAGTTCAAGAGGCCGTAGCAGACAAATTTCAGAGGACAGGCATGCATACCTCTTGCAATGCCACTCATGCTCTTTAGGGAATATCCTCATGTTCTATTAATTATTGTACTTCTCTGGCATTATTATTCATGGACTAGCATCTCAAAATACTTGATTTAGCAGTGGTTCTGGAACTAATACTAATAAGTACAAGACTGTGACTTGGGTGAAACATGTTTTTTCCTATGGGTCCAACAGAGGGTAATACTACTCTTCACAATTCAGCCAACTTTTACCTTTTTTTTTCCACATCTATAAGCAGAAGGCTGTCTTTTGGTTAATTGCATTAGTTTCCATATTAAAGAGGCAGTGCTGGGAGCATAACATTGTGAACACCACAGGAACACAACCCCAAGTGGTGCTGGTGCCATATGACCAGCAGTGAATCAACAGGCAGAAGTGTGAGCAGATCACCTGGTCCCACACTGCTATCAAAAGTAGGAACCCAGATGTTTAATAGCAGTAACGAGCTGGTTTTCAGGCTCACAAAGAGGTGATAACTGTAGATGTGTGGAGACTTCTTCAGCAGGCAGGCTGGCAAACCTCAATCCTGCCATAGGACTTTATTGGATGTGAGGTCAATTTGTATTGAAGTATTTCTATCCCAGACAATGGAGGTCATGTGGAAAACTTAACTGTCAATTGGCTAGCAATTCATATCATAGTTTGCAAGGAGATTTTGCACTTAATAGGGCTAAAGAAACTGACCTTAGTAGCTTAAGTAACTGAAAGAACGTCCCTTTTGAAAATCTTTGTCATTAAACCAGTTTTTTCTATGAAACTGAAAGGCCAAAGAATCAACGTTTTAAACTGAGTGAATTAAATGAAACTGAAAAAAGTTACATATTTTTTCATGCTTTCAGACAACTAAAGTTTTTCAAATTAAAAAAAGAACAAATTATTAATTTAATTGGGTTTTGGTTGTTTTTCTTTTTGTCTGACTCTTTAATCTCGTTTTGGGAACTTGAGAATACTGGAACTTCAGCCTCACTTTACTAAATATTTCTAGTTAAATTGGGAAGTTTTTTCACTTGCATTTTGGACATTGCAGATGTTTATTGAGCTGTAACCAGGGTCCAGAATAAGCTTCAGCTCCAAGCTTTTCCACGATGTAAGGGCACACTTCTGTGGGAGAGCTTAGTCTTTCTTAAACATGAAATGTTATCAAGTTAATTGACTTACTAATTGATGTTGAAATATGTTTTTTAGCAATTTTAAGAATTTTAAATAAACATTCCTATTTTTATTTATTTAAAAATGACTCAGAGTACATAAAAGCTTATAAGCAATTTTTAATTTGAAAAATACGCAGGCATTCTATCAAGCAGTCAGCTGTATATAATCCTCCCATGAACTGCTCTGTGAGGAGAGAACAATTCCTTTTTTCTTTTACAAGTATCTCTTCTTCTGGCTACATAATAAATATTCTGTTAAATATATATTGGATATCAGTGTGAAGAGCGGATTGCAATGTTTAACTCTCTAATATATGCTGTGAAAGATTTCCTTGATACTCCCATGCTGAATTGTTAGCCATTAAAAGTCTTTCACAGTGTGTGCATTTCTCTACATTATTGCTTGAGATTGCTTTGTACGGGATGCTTTACTAGGATAGAGAAACTTGGTGGACGTCAACCAACATGGAATCAGTATTACACATTACATATACCTATTTTATATATATATATATATATAAAATGAAACAAGAAGTACAATTTGATGACATATAATAACACACCATGTATTTGTGAAAAGTATATGGCAATTAGTACTATAGTTTTAGAACAATTTGTGCTGTTATAGCTTTAATTCCAAAAATATACACACTCTAATATGGTAGTTGTCATCCCAGAAATATACGTGCTGTGATAGTTGTCATTATAGAAATATACATACTGTGATAGCTGTCACTGTGAAATACATACTCAGTAATAGATGTCAGCAATGAAATATAATAATAATCATAACGTCTAACATTTTTCATCCTGAGTCCGAAAGAGCTTTAAAAATATAGTATCATGCCCAATTTTCAGATGGAGGAATTGCTGTCCAGAGAGGATAAGTGTTCTGCCCAAGGTCACGAAAGAGACCCATGGTGGAGGTGGGAAGGGAAAGCAGGCTTCTTTTCTTGGACATTATGATACATCTCATCGAAATCAGTCTGTAGGTGAAAAACATGTATATTCTCCCACAATGGGACCTGAGACTGCTTAGAAATTGGCAGGACTGGCTCAGCACCTTCCAGAATCAAGGCTCATTCCCCTTGAACAGAGATAACAGTGCAATTCACAACAAATCATTTATCTGACAAATTAGCTTCCTTCTACTTCCCAGCATATCACAGCCTTCTCAGACTTATTTGCTATATGACAGAATTTTCTGCCTTTTTTTTTTTTTTTAGTAGTATGTCTGTGGAGATACTGTTTTTTTGTTTTTTTTTTCTGCTGTTTAAATAGGGTACTTATTTGCAATTGGTCAGAGAAATTTCATAATATTAATACAGTCTTCTTGACTGGGTAAAAAAGCAAGCATATCTCACTGAAAATATTTGCATCTTTAAAACTACTATTGCCAGAACTAATAAGTGTTTGATAAACACATTCCTGGCAGGAAAACTCAGTGTCTTGAATGTTCATAGAAAATTGAGTGTCAGAGAATTAATTCAGGTAGAAATTCACATAGGATTTTTTACAGTGTTTGTGGAACTCCAGAAATGAGATATATTAACTCCTAAGATTAGTCTCCACACAAAAGCTGATGCAATTAGGAGGGTTCAGCACAAGAAATGCTGATAACAGAACAGGTATGTGTGAAAGTTGTTAGAAAAAATAATATGATTCAATAATAGCAGTGCTGCCATTACAAGCCTTGGACATTGTGCAAGGCATGGTACAAGCACAGCATGGAATGATACACTTATTTAAAATGGCCTTTGAAATGGGAATATTTTTAGTCAATGATTTTTGTTTTGACACAGAATACTGCTGCCGGGTGAACACTTTACAGATTGGGAGTGGAATCTAAATCTAAAAATATACACAAAGCACATGTTCAAAAGGCGACAAATTTCCAAAATAAATTCCTGGAGAATTTACAAGGTGAAAGTTTGGGTAGAATTTTGTCTACGAATGGTTTTTTATATAGATTCTATAGAATTCTTTATTTCCAAACCTCATTCTTTTCCCCTTTTCCATCTACGTGCAAGTCAGTAATGACTGAAGAGAACCCTTTCATAATGAATCAATGAGCCAAAAACTTACTTCAGCTTTATATATGTAACTTGCCTTACTGATGTAGACAATAGGATGCAGTAGGAGACCATCAAATAGTTCATGAAGTGGTGACACTGGAAGAATTAAATATATGTGAAAATGTTATCACCAGCAGTAACTACACAATTAAAATTTAGGCATGTGATGACTGCCCTTTAAGATGAAGGAAACATTTGATGGGAAAAAAATCCCCTTAAAATGGAAAGCATCAGCACATTCTCTCATTTAACTCCATAGAAGATGAGCTACAATCTAGAACCATCAAGGGACACTTTATCCCAATAAGGTAAAAGAAAATTCAACAATACTTTTAGGTTTCCAGGGCTCTCCTTCTCCTGGGAGTGTCTTAGCAGGCTGATAATGGACATACTTGGTCTTTGGTGACTAAGGGAACTGCACATACTTCAAAATTATGCTGGGAGGGCACTGCAGAGTAGTTGCTTTGTTTTCCTCACAGTAACTCTTTGCTCAGATTTGTTAACGTGTGGGATCTAAAAACCTGGTTTCCTTCAGGAAAAACAAAGTTTATGCAGCATTCAAACACTGGACACAACCTTAGCTGACAAGTGAGCTAGACAGCTTTCATGTCTAGTGGGAAAAAAAGAATGAAAAAAGAGAGGGGGAGGGGGGGGGAAGAAGGTGAATCAGACATTTTCTCAGTTCTGCTGTGAATAATATTCATGCAAGGCCATGCCAGCTTTGCACCTGTTTTTCTCATTTTCTATTCAGCTTGTCATATTTGTTTACAATTTGTCTTATTTTGTCGTTTTCTTTGTGCTTTCCACCCTATGCCAAACACATTTGGAATTTATTTGCAATTCAAGAAATGTATTGCTGATGAAGTGGGACAGTTTTTGATGGGTACCCCAAAGGGAAAGGAAGGGACTTCTGTGCACATCAGAGGTGAGAGAAGTGAGACAACAGGTTGAGCAGAATCAAAATATCCTCCTTGCTCTTCAGTTGCAGTAAGGGGAGAGCATTTAATGCTTACAAGAAGTTTAATCCTTGTACAACAGGCAAGGGACAAATTCACTCAGGAGATGAAGAATTATAAAATCCCTTTTCATGCACGCATAACTCTGAAAATAATCTAACATAGACTTTCATGGAATTGGGAAGACCTGTAGCAGGCCCTTGTTCTTTCATGCATGTAGCATATAAGAAAAGACAAAATATTTTCTATTTTAATACATTAACATTCATGTGTGGACTTTCTGAGAGATTTAACTATGTTTGTTTTGAAGCAGTGTTCTGCCTGAAAAAAAAGAAGAAAGAAAAAAGAAATTAACAAAAACCCCAGCAAACAACCCATACAAATGAATAAAAAAACATAGAGTGCAAAAAGCCAAATCCCTAGTGGTATTAATTCATTTAAAGTCACAAGGACGATGCCAATTTACACCAGACGTGGATCAGGCTCACCGGATTTAATCTGTTCCAAAATAATTTCGAAACTGTTTCTATTAATGCGCTTCTCTGGCATATGCTAGGTTTCAGCAAATAACTGCTTTTGTTTTCAGAGTTTATTTTAGGAATTAGTCATGGATTTTATTATTGAATATAAAGGTTACCAGATCTATAGTGTAACATGGTAAATGAAGTGGTAAGTGAATTCATGTTTGATAATTTCCCACTTTAATTAGTATGCATTTTAAATGGTGCTTTGCTCCACATTACTTTTTTTTTTGTATGCTATAATAATATTGAGTTTACACAAAAGCCTGTTTTGATGTGTATCTGCATCGTTTTGTCCACTGGATGTACATGACACATGAGGCTGGTGGAAGGGTTGCTTTACAGGGTCATTCAAAAATTGTGGCCTTGGCCTCCCGTGGTCATTTCTATTCATCTTTTTGTGAAAGTCAGGGCAGGGTGGGGGGGTCACTTCCAGAGCACATGGCCACATGCCAGTAAGGCTCAGTGAATTCCTTCCCTCTGAATTTTTTCCGCATGTTCAGCTAGCTAAATTATGCTTCCCTGCTGTTAGCTTGATCCAAACCTGCAGAAGTCAATGAATGAAAAGACTCACATCTATTTCAGAGAGCAGGCCCTCAAATTGCTGTTGGTCATTTCTCCCCAGAAGCAGCTTCTCTGTCTTGTTCTGATTTTATCACTTTGCCAAGTCCTTCACACACTTGGAGATTTATTTAGATTAAAGACGCAGCAGCCCCTCTGCTCTCTTCATTTAAATGCATACAAAAGTACACATACATCATGCTATGTGTAGCAACATTAATTTGGCTGCACAAGGTAGCACAGAAAACCTTTACTGGCTCCTTCTCCTTTGTTGTGGTCATCTCTTAGCCCAACTTTAAGCAAAACATTGTGCTAAAGAAAATGCACTTTGCTCGGGATTTCCTGATTACTTTTCAGTGTTGCTCTTAATACCAGACTTTGCAAACCACTCCTGTTTAAAACAAGCTGAAACTTTGGTTCCTTCAGTAACAAATTCCTCCGTGGACCAGAATGCATCTCAAGATGATGCATATGTTGGATATATTTCTGATCTTACTAAAGGATCTAAAGATATTTATCTGCTTCAGAACATATGTGAGAGATCCAGAAAATAAGGCTGGATTTTAAAAAGTGACTTGAATAAATTTAGTGTTATTTAAATGTGTGGTTTTGTTTCTGTGAAGTAGATCTTACTTAGTTAGGACTGGAATTACATGATCTTTGAGACCCCACCCTAACCAAAGCATTCTGTGATTCTATGAATGTGTTTGTGTTTGTATATATTTATATATTTTATATTAATATATATACATACACACATACATATACATTTATACAGTTTATATTTTAAAATACCTAAATTAAAGATATTTCAGAAAAATATATAATGCAACATATAATGCATCTTATGTTTATTATGTCATTCAGTAGCTATTAAGTGTCATTTAAATAGTGAAAATATCACCACTGTTTATTGTTATTATGATGGTTGCTTTATTACTATATTATTATTATTGCAGCACTGTTATAGCATCTATTTTGCTTCCTCATCCCAGAACACCTATTTTTAGCTCACTTAAATTAAGATATATGAAGCAGCTGAAGATTCATAAAGTTACAGAAGGATGAGCATGAATGATTTGCGATAGGAAAATAGTTTGGCATTAACCAACAGAGAAATAAGAAGCAGAGGTCCTGTGAGGAGAGTGGGAAATACACTGGAAGACACCAGTGCAGAGACCTGCAATTTGCCCCTTCAAAATATAGAGCTGAGGAGTGCAGGTCTGCAGAACAGAGTTCAGTGTGGAATAGGAACAAGTATTTTGCTGGTCTATTCCTGGTTTTTACTGAAATGTCAGTAATTGATTTAATAAGACCACATTTAGAAAGAAAAAAAAGAAAAAAGCTAAACAGAGTTAAAAAGTACCTAAATTGATAGTAAGTCAGGAGAGCCAGGCCAATTCTGTGTCTCAGTTCTGAATTGTAACATAACTTTAGGAGGCCTGTCATCTGGTAAAATCAAGAGAAAAGAAGGTAACCTAATCCAGAGTCTGCTTCGTGAGATTAAGTTTCCCTTAACAGTAAAAGCAATAGCAATGCAAAATCATTAAAAATCTGCATTGTGCTACTGAGTGATGCAACATTCATCTCACAGTTTAGCAGCAAATGAGAAGGGTTAAGACCCTTTTTTTTTTTTTTTTTTTTTTTTTTTTTTTGTGTCTCTCAACCAGGGGCTGGAAAAGATTTCAGCAGCATCTTGAGATGCCTGGATGAATTAATGGGAGTCTTCCTATGGGGCAATGTGGGCTGCAGCACTGTCCAAAAAATTTTAACACTCATTCTTCATCTAATGCAGAAATGATTGTGCTGTTCTAGGTCTCATTACGCTGGGGGTCAGCAAGGATAATAATAATAGCTTCTACTGGTTTTAAAATACAGGATTCACCTCCTTGTCTCCCTGCTTATATAAGCTTGCCATATTATGGAGATACTCTGGGGAACAGCTATACAATCTCAAAGGATCTATCTCCACTGACTTTTTTATTTAATAATAAAATGATTTAATCTGTAATTCACAGCCATTTCAGGGATTCTATTCTCTCCCCATAAAACAAACAGAAACAGAAAAGTTTGGTTGGGGTTGTTTGGTTTTTTTTTGGTGTTTTTTTTGGTTTTTTTTTGTTTTTTTTGTTTTTTTTTTGTTTTTTTTTTTTTTGTTTGTTTTTTTTCAAAAGATCTCCCTAGCACTTCACATTATGATTTACATTCTCAAAGACAGCTTATTCTTTGCCTCCTGACCTGAGTATTTCTACCTGCTGTTGGGCTTGGACCCAGATATTTTCTACCCTGCTAAATTATGTTGTGTTAATTTCCTTTCCTGTCTGTCATATGATTCTTATCGTTTCAGCTGTACTTTACCAGCCATTTAAACCACAGTTCTTTATTTGATTTCTCTTTTATCAAGCACATGTTAATTTCCTTCTCTCACTGTGTCACTGCCTCCCCTTTTCTCTAGCAGAAGTCTCAGGGCCAAAAGTTATGCCTTTGCTCCTGAGCATTTGGATATTTTACAGACATCCCATCTTCTTCAGACCTATTCATCTTTATCTTTCACTGAACAACAGCACTGCAAACAGTGTGAGACAACACAGCTGAATGATTGATGCTCTCCAAGTCCTGAGTTTCTTTTCCTCGTTATTTCACACAGTCAGCCTCCTGAGTTAAGGGTTTTGGTTGGTACCTGCCATGGTGACTCGGAAAACAAGGGTAAGCTGCCAAATCCAGCGACTGTTTTCTTGTTCTCATATTGCATTTCCTTATCGGTTGTGACAATGCGCCACAATTAATGATAGCAGAAATACCTATGTTTGATACCATATGCATCATACTTAGTGGTGATGGATTAGCAATCAAGAAAATTAATTCTGCCTTTACAAAGTAACATCTGAACTTTGAAGTTAGGCAAAAGCTTTATAGAGTAGTGCAGATAAAAATTCTCCTGGAAATGGGATAACCGTGTTTCCATTTTACCTACATAATTTGTTCTGGACTAAGCCCAAACAGAATGGTGCATTTCTCAAGAAAATGCAAGGATCACTTACTAAAATTGAATTTCAGGTAGCCCTGCAATTCTCAGGCAACACTATGTGCATATCAGTGCCCATAAGGAGCCTGTCAACAGAATCTGATGCCTTGAACACATCCATATTTCCTGGATGAACTTGGCTAAATAGTCACAATTATTCTGGGGTTTAATCTATAAAGTATATCCTTCTTTAGTTCATAAATTACCTTTTTGATTGAAAATTGTTAATAAATTTGAAAACCTTCCATATTATAAAGACAACTATGCATGTACCTTGATTGCTAGAATAACAAAAACCCAGTGATGGAAAATGTTATTCTGTCAATCAGAGCATTCTCCTTACTTCATAGTCTATAATATCTTTAGACATGCCCATACAGAACAAAGACAGCTGGAATTTAATACAGTTTTGAACACTGATTTAACTACCTTCCACCAAACACAGATCATTTACCTCACTGGAAGACATCATAGCAACTGTCATTTTGGCCCAAAATTATGTCAATATTTCTGTTTCCAGATAGAACTGTGATCTTATCTATTTGAATTTAAATAATAAAGGTTATGACCGTTTTAAGATCCCAAATCACTGAAGAACACAGATGTTTTTAAGAGGCTGAAACTCCGTGGAAGCTCATTGTCCTATCACTGATATTGATTCCTAAAAAATGTCTTATTGCTCATTGTGACTCTTTAGTTGCCAGCTACCTTCCTTTTAATAGAAAGGCTAGAATTATTTTTTATCTTATTTCAGACATGTATGTGCTAGATATCAGCATTTCAGGGAACCATTCCTCATTGTCTTTATTTTTAACATTAAACTAGCAATTTAGGGAGGGAAAAGCATATAGAGTTGCCAAAATTTATACATGCACTTGAGGATGAGAGAGATCTTTCCTGTCCATGGCAGGGTGGTGAGGGTGAAACTAGATGAAGTCTAAGGTGCTTTTCCACCCAAACAATTCTACAATTCTTTGTTCTCATCCTGCATTGCAATGATTTTAATAACTTGATTTCCACAGGTTATAAATGGAGGGGGCTACTTCCTCCAATTACACCTATGGCATGAATTTCAACTGTTGTATCTTTATTTAGCTGTCTCTAAAGTGAAAGAAATGGCTTGTTTAGCAGGTATAGATGGGTAGAAACACATGAACACAAATACAGCAAATAAACTGAATGTGCTATAGCCAATATTTTCTTGAACTAAACATGATATTCAAATAAGCTGAACTCTGTGCTCATGTTGGAAGTTCTAGGAAGCAGCAAAAAGAGTTTATATTGTAATTCTAAGAACCAGTGAGGCCAAGATGTTTTCCACTGATTAAAATAAATGCCTGAAAATAGAAGACTGAACAAGGGATGTGATGCCTTGGCAAATGAGAGGGCTCCTCTTCTGTTTCATATGAGAGTTTGGAAATAGTACTGCATGAAGATATAATATCCTTTAGCAAACAGTAATGGAAGAATTGACTGCTTGAACTTTTCATATGGTATGACATCATGTACGTATATATTTATTTATTTAATTTAAATAAAAAATTAAACAGTATTTTATTTTTGCCACTTCCTGACATATTTATTTCATCAGAGATCAGTTTTAGACAGAGAGACAATGGTGATTAGAAGTTTCTAAAGGAGTTTCC
Organism: Corvus brachyrhynchos; assembly: GCF_000691975.1. NCBI lineage: Eukaryota > Metazoa > Chordata > Aves > Passeriformes > Corvidae > Corvus > Corvus brachyrhynchos. The sequence continues at coordinate 3,609,791 of NW_008246062.1, forward strand.
ATTCGCCATAAATACCAATAGTTTTAACCTACTGGAGGGTTGTTTATAGGAGCTTATTTTCATAACTGTAGTCCCTAAGCCTGGCTCTTAGAAAGAGCAGGGCTGATAAACCATGAAAGAGCAATTTATGGAAGACCCCGTAACCTGGATTGCTGGAAAGAAAGAGAAGTAAAGAATTTTAAGAAATGACCACTATTGATTGCCTCATACACTGGATGGCATTTTGCCTTCATCTTCAGGATAATTGGACAGGGGGATTACAAATCCATAGCAATAGAAGGCTTTCCTTACTAGACAGTTAATGCACTATAAATCAGCTAGTAGGAATAGCTCCTATGTTGCAGTCTATGTTTTCATTCAGCTCATTTGCACTTCAAAGCTGAAGTCGATAATTCAGCTCCAAGTAGGTGTAATTGGGGGATATTTACCTTTTGTAGAATGTGAATACAAGCTGAGAAAATCTCTAAATTCATTTGCACAGGACATTACCAGTCAGATCCTGGTACTCAGACACGTTGCCCAGTCTCCAACTGAAGTCAAGAGGTGAGCTTGGAGCTGCTCATAAATCCCTCAAGGTCTGTGTGCTGTGGCTTAACAATGTTTTCTCACTATTGGTGATCAATTGCTTTTTGCTGAAGTGGTAACTATAGCCTTTGTTTTTTAAATACTAAACAAGCAGTCCCTTCCATGTCTTATCTTTGTCAGGGGGGATGGAGATCCCCTGAACCCCGTTTGTTCCACCATCCTTCAGAAGGTAGGACAGAAGACAACTCTAGAAAGGCACAACTGAGCTCCTCAAATCATGTGTCAGTGCCAGGTAAAAATCAGCCAGGTTTGAAATCAAGGAAATAGAGTCAACAAGAAAGAGAAGCATAACTTATTCTTTTTTTTTTGTTGGGTTTTTGTTCACCCGCCATTTTTTATGGCATTTCTGCCAAACAAAACTCTCATCATAGCAGGGATGGAAAAAATACTTAATATGACTATCCTTATGCTCCCTTTACACATCCACACTCATGCATGCACATATTAGATTGCATAGTCTTGTGCAGTACCTGGACAGTATTATATTGCCACACATTGTTTTGTGAGCTCTTTCCAACCTGCATTATGTCTCAGAGCATAGAGAAATATGCATCCTTTTCAGTGCAACTTGCAGCTTTGAATGAAGTGAATGCACAGGCAGTTTTATCATTCCCATCTGGCTCCATTTTCTACTGTGATAAAAAATGGAATTGAGGTTAGGCAGAAGTAGCAGCTCCAACAGAAGATGAGGTGGGATTTTTTTGCTCTGTGATGATGCTTTTCGATATTGGAATGTTTCTGAGATTTAGGGGATGAGAAAGAAGATGAGAATAGGACTTTATTCCATACTTTATAAATGGGAAATGAATTTCTTCAGCTCAAACATCATCACTTTCCCTCAGACCCCAACTCTGCACCAGCAAAATCTGAAGCTCACTTCAGCCATTATGGTTGGTACTCAAATATTAGTTTTAAATCATCTGTTCTATTTGCTGGCTTTTGTTGGTTTTTTTTTGTTTCCAGGGGAGCTATACTCCCAGTGTCATGAAATCAAAGCTCATGTCAACGAATTTGTTTTTCTTATTACATAAAGGGATCCTTTTTGAATAAGCTACTGACCCTCCCAAGAGTAAATAGAAAACCTCAACACTGAACTTTCATCACTCCAATAAGAACAATCCAATTTATAATGTAAAGAAATACCACCTATGTGTGGAAGTTTCCCTGAAGAAACAAAAATGGAAAAATAAAGGAGCCAAATTTTGTGCTAATATGACATCAGTGGGCTAATACGACATTACTGGACATCCTTGCCTGATGGACACCTAGGAAGGTGGTAACTATGGGTCAAGGATTCTTATGTGGGCACATAGGAGCAAGGAATTAAACATCTGAGGGAAAACACCAAAGATTAGCAGAAATCAAATGCTATTCTTCTTGATTCGATGAAGAAACCAATGCCTGTTGAGAAATGAGATTCAAAGTCATTGAGTGTGACAGGATATAGGTGTCATGCTTTGATATTTCTGTGGAATCTGGTCTTGGAATGACACCCTGGGAAGTCTGAGGAGGCTGAGTGGATAAGTAATAATTAACATTAAAAAAAAAAAAAAGGAGAAACACAACAAAAAAATAAATATGAAATGCAGTTGGCCATGTGTCAAAATTTGAAAAATACTCCAGTATCTACCAGAGGTTGCTACATTGCTCAAATTTTTGAATTTATTTTGCTGGATGTGTTTTCTACTTTTTTTTTCTTGTACATAGGCATACATCATTCCAGGCACAAAACAACAGATCTGATTTAAAGTGAACCTAGATTATGTGGCTAAGTAGCCAGTTTTGTTGAAGTAGGATCCTAACAGCCTGTTACAGAAAGGGTAAATATGTTGCCTTGCTTAGAAAATGGATCATCTCCTTCCTGGTTGCATTTGTAAAATATTTCTTAAAAATCAACTGAAAGCACTTCTTAACTTTGGAACCCTTAATTTGTTTGCTTCATTTCCACATTTCGTGTATATTTTTTGTTTTTGTGTAGACTACACCTCAAATGACATTTCACCACTTCCCTTTTTAAGAAGTGTTTCCATGTGTATAATAGATGGCACACTATATTATGGGATACTGCTTTAAATCGTGCTCTGTCTTCTCCCCAACAGCCTCAAATTAGGGGACTTTCACAACATCTCTGAGAGACTATTTCAAGCCTAATAGGCCTACATAATAAGGATCTTCTTCCCAACATCCCACTACAATTTTCCATTTCTTTGCTATGATAACTTACTGTTTGCAGACCATCATTCTAATTATAGCTCCTCCATTTGGTGTTTCCAAACATCAGACATTGAAAATATCTGGTCAGACTTCATATTGGGAAACTTTTGCTCAATATAGGCTGATAAGGCTGAGGTATCTTTCTAAAATCCCACTGAAATCACCTGTGATTGGTTTAACAGAAGAGTAGACAACTAATTGTGAGCCTTAGAAGCCATTGAAAAAGAGTCCAAACATCTCTTCAAAACATTTACTTCCAGTGATATTGCCAAAACTGTTTTAATACACACAAATGCTTATCAGAAACGTCTTCTAAATTATGTCTTCTGTTGCTAAAAATGCATGTCATGCATGCAGCTGTATTAAGTTGATCTGAACTACCCAGAAGCTTTTTTTTTGTTTTATTCCAAAATCTTTAAAATTGTCGTTTCATCTATAGAGAGATCCTGAAAAGGAAGAATTGTTTGAGGCACTGTGTTGGGAAGCAACATTTACTTTTCACCAAGCCATCTTTAGTGCAAAAATGCAACATTTTAATTTTTTTCCTCTTTTGTTTGAACAGCATAGATTTGAAAGGTACATTTTAAGAAGCAGGAATATGTTTGCAGAAAGAGTTCTGTCTCTTTGTTCCTAGGCATCTGCTAGAACACACAGCCAGATTTTAAAACCATTTTTCAGTCTTCTAGAAGAAAACAAAAATAATTGTCCAAAAAAAAGAAAAAAAAAAAGGAACAAATTATCCCCTCCAAATTAAAACCAAACCTCTGTTAAATATCTCTTTAATAATCAGTAGAGACATTATGCCAGAATTCAGTGATGGAGATCTTCAAATAGTGAAGAAAATATAAAGAGGTAAAAGACTCCCAACTTAGATACTAGCCTTCAAGTCAGAAAACCTGGCTTCTTGGCTAAACTCTGTTACTGCTCCACTCTGACGCCATGACTATTTCATCTCCCACATTTTATTCAGTTTGATTATAAATTCATTGGCCCAACAACTGTTCTTCCACATACAGAGTCCAGAAAGAGTCTGAGCTTGGGTAAGGCCACTGGATACTGTTATAATCATTATTCTTTTGGGGTCAGATTGGTTGACCTCATGGACCTTCCCAGCCGTCAGCTCAATGAGTAATGATTGCCCCATATCAATCAGCAGTTTGCAAGGTGTTTTTAAGGAATAAAAGAGGCTAAATTCATAGCAAATGTTCTCTGCATAAAATGATGTGACCAGCACTACCCTGATCATTTTTATTGCCCGTCTCTCCAATGTACTGATGGAATCATTATACGTGCAAAACTGTTGCTGGCATTTCCCTTTGCTATCTGTGACAAGCTCTTTTGTGTCAATGCCATTGCTTTTCAGGGATGCACAACCAGTGTTCCCTTTTGTAGACGGGATGTTTTTAACGCACTCTTTGATGTATCCAATGATAGTGTCACACATACCGACACATAGTACCATTCAGCAGCAGAAGCTACGTCTGTCTGAAAGTTTTGTCCAAATCTTTTTGACATTCTCCCTCTCAGTGCTGTTTTCAGAGTTTTTGTTTCAATTTTTCCCATCAGGATTGATTTAGTATGGATTTATTTATATATTTATATATTTATTTCTGTATTTATTTCTGTATTTATTCTATTGATACAGTGGTTTTATGCCATGGATGGACGGATGAGAAAGGTGCTCCTGTGGCTCACTCCTAGCCCAGCTTCCTCCCAGAAATCTGTCCCTGTCCAAGAAACTGACTCACAAATTGAGGAAGGATAGATGTTTAGAGATTAATTTTAAAGATGTTAACATGTTAAAGATTTTTTAAAGATGAACAGTCAGTCCCTCTTGTAAACAATGCACTTAGTTTACAGCTTCTTCATAAATCAAGGGTTAGTCTTTTCCCAGGATCCCTTTGAGAACCTGCAAAATTGTCCAGATAATATAAGTTGCTTAAATGCCTCAGTTGAAGAGGTGAAATCAAGCAATTAAAAAAAAAAAAAAAGTTTTCCAGGGAATCAGAATGAACACACATATAAATTATTACAGGCGTACGATGCATACATGGCAGTTATCTCTTTGTCAGATTAACATTGCACTGCTAGCTTCCATAAACCAAGAATCTCATTTTATCATTATTTTTACTTTATCAATCAATGATATTTTTTGTATCAGCTTTCCAGAGAAAATCAGATGTGAAAGCAACAGAAGAGAAGGGAAAGGGACAGTGAAGCAGTGATTGAATAAAACTGTAGTTCAATTATCAGACTTATCCCCAACTGATTTCATATGTGGGTGTAGAGCAGATAATTCTCTATTTCTTTGTCTCCTGAACTTACTACCAGCTCACTCTTGTGAGTTTGAACCAGATGAAAAATGAGATATGCTCAGGCAAGCATTTCAAAAAGAAGACTCAGTGTCTGGCTCCTGGCTCACCTGTCACAGCAATGAACGGTGTCATAGGTCTGCACTGCTTGCTCCATGTTCCCATGTGTTCACACAGCTAGGCAACTTGCCATTAAGATCTGGCTTCTGTGGAGCCATGGATCACTGGGAAAGCCTGTGGAGCTCTGTCCAAACAATAGGAAAACGCTGTGGCATGTCCAATCCCCAGCTGCAGAATAATTTCATGCGTCTTCACTGATTAGCTGTTAGGTCTCACACTCACATGCTGGGAGATAAGAAAGCATAGATTTTTGCTACAAGTGTCAATAACAGTGTTTTTGTATGTCTTAAATAGTTCAGGAGAATTCATGTTTTCAGATCTGTAGTAACAAGCAGCCCCTGAGTTTGGTGATCACTCTCCCCAGCAAGACTAAAGGATGTTCTGGATCTAATGGTTTGTTAAACAAACGAAGGGCATTTCATTCTCAAGTGCATAATTAGGCAGTACACTGGGTTAAAAGTATGTCTCTAGGCATATTCACGCAATGAGCATGGCACAGGGGATGCAAATTCAGGCACCCAACCTGACCATATCTGGAAGCAATCTTTGATGCTTCAGCTACTGAAGAGATGGAATTTATAACTCAGGCTCAGGATTGTGCTAATGCAACTTCTTGAACACAACCAAAGGAGTAGGAGTTGCACTGAATCAGACACCTGCATCAAGCTGAGTGAGGCTGCATACCTTTAAAACAAAATACCCATGGCATCATAGAAACATGGCTTAGAAAACTGCTTCACCAGAAAGTCTACCCATTTCTGAGAAACTTGCCCTCCAGTTCTTCTGGAATGGTCCTCACTGCCAGCGTGACTCACTGCCTAACATCCCTCTGTGAGCCTGAGCCACAAAGTATGTGAGTTAGTTACAGTTCCTGATTGTGGTAATTGGTCCTTATTTCAAGCTATAAAGACTTGTGCTATTTTCCTTTCAATAGACTATCCTGATTTAAATCTGGTATCACCCAAAATAGCAGGCAGACACCAGCAGTACTAAGGGACGTATTAGAGCTGTCTGAAGGTTACTTTAGAACGTGTGCAAATGCTGATCGCTTCTCTGAACCACCCCAGGACTTACAGGGTCTCTCCTATTAACCCTGCTCCAGACATGGAATGGGACAACGAATAATTGTGCTCTGTATTTAGAAACAATCCTGCTTGTGTAATTTCTGCCACTTCTCCCTCTCGTCCTTTTATCATTCACAGTATTTGCATGAAGACAGGATCTTCGTTTCAAAAGAGTCCATCTGCTCTGGCTGCTCATTCTCTTCCTGAAGTTATAAACCTCTATTTGCAACAACATAATCCTCTCACAGCAACCTGCAGCGAGGTCACAAGTGGAGGATTGTGACTTCAGGTGGGGAAATGAGCAGCAGGAGCAGATGAACTGTTAAGAAGCAGAGATCCCATTTTCATTGCAAATGTCCTTTGCATTAAAGAATGAGGCTAGGAAAAGGCAGCCAAGGGAGGACACTGAAGCAGAAAACCGTGCACAGAGAAAGCATATTCAAATGCTTTAAACAGTTGCATACAGTGAACTAGCTCTTGGAAGAGCAATATCTTAAGATGTAAAGCAATTAGCTACTTCCACTCATGCTGACAATTAAGAATGAATAAAATAAAATATTCCAACCCTTCCTTAGAAGCTATAACTTTTTCTTCTCTTCTCTTCTCTTCTCTTCTCTTCTCTTCTCTTCTCTTCTCTTCTCTTCTCTTCTCTTCTCTTCTCTTCTCTTCTCTTCTCTCTTTTCTCACACCTTTCCACACCTCC
>NW_008246062.1:3616907-3619014 GCF_000691975.1 Corvus brachyrhynchos
TCCCCTCACCATTCCCCTTTCCTGGAGAAAGGCAGCTGATGGACAGCTCTGGAGAATGAAATCCCTCCTGTCCTGTAGCAGCAGATTATGAGCTGCAGAGCCCAGGCTTTTCCCCCACTCTCATGTAAATGGCCTTGCACTGGCATCTGTGAGCCCACATGCTGGCACTGAGAAACACCACACTGTCAGAGTTTCCTGTAGGGGACTGATCAGGAATCACTGCTTAAAATGTCAACATGAAAAACAATAAGCAGAGGTCACCCCTGTTAACTATACAGCACCCCAACCTCCAAGAAAATACTGAACTGCTTTTCTATTTCACTCAAAAATGAGGGAAGATGGTCCATGAGATTCAGGCACCATAAAACGTCACCTGGAACGTTCAGCTCATCATGCCCTGGTATGAGGTGCAGAGAGAACCCCTTGTTATGGTGCTGGGTGTGAATATGTTGGCCTGGAGGAGAAGGGCTGCAATCCAGAACATCCCGTTGGGAAGTAGCTCTGGTGGTTTTCACTTGGAAGAGTAGAGGGAGGAGTGGGTCAGGGAACATCTGACATTTTTTCCCTGAGTGGTTTGAATATAGAATATGCTACTGCTGGTGAGGTAATACCCTGCCTCTACCTCACCCTTCCCATATAAGGGTGTCACTGAGTCCTGACACACCTCCTGACAGGAGAAGGTGACATGACTGACATTCAGGGCTACAAGGTTGCTGGGCTGTAATGTCTAGTCAAAATTGAATCTTGTATATTTCTCACTGACAGTACAGACAGACTCCTGATAATTATTTGGAGGCTAAAGTATTTGGATTTTATTTTGCCTTTTGAAGAGAAAGGTTGGATTTATTGTTCATCACTGGTTGCAAATTAAAAGAGAGTAAATTTTTCTTTTTTGTCTTTAATGATTACTGTAGCAGTCAAATATTTGGGTTTTTTAGTTTTTCTTTTTAATAAAAATGGTCTGTAAAGGTGGGAAAGAAGAAATTTTATGTCAAAGTGCTTTTCAAAAATCCACTGCGACTGAAGAAAGGACATTTTTGTGTTATCCATCGATTGTTAACTTGCTTGTTGCCATGTTATAAGGAAAAGGAAAATGCTACACAGATGCCACAATCTATAACAACAAGAGTAACAGGAAGATTTTAGACAGAGGGAAGGGAAGGTCAAATTCACTTAAGCAAACAGCCAAGGCAAAGAAATGCATTTAAACTTTGCTTTAAGTCTTGGTGTGTTATTGCATTTGGGGTTATTTGCATTGTGTGATGGGTTCTGCATATCTATCTATCTGTCTATCTATCTATCCATCTATCATCTTTCTATCAAACTTTTATGATATAAAAGAAAATTTCTTATGAGGAACAAGTCTGATTAACACTTTAGGTGCCACATGTTACCCATCTTTGCAGCTGTGAATTTGCAAGGTTTGGGAAGGAAAGAGTTTTGGCCCAAGCCACTTGTATTAAATAGTGGGACAGCTATTTAAAAATTTTCTCCATCACAACAAAAGCCTGTTCAAATATTTGAGACCATGAGTTAGAAAAGATAGTAGAAATTGATGAGCCTTGATGTTTCTTGTCGTACTGTATTTGACCTAGTATTAGCATCTGGAACTTAACACCTCGGAAGGGAAATTCACATTTGTTTAAGTGGTAAATGATGAATGTTTTTTCTTTACTAGAGCTTTCTTCCACATACACTAGTTAAGGCAATGCTCCATTGGTGTATGTTTCAAAGCTTGTAATGATGGGCAATACACATTAAAGAGCAGAAAATTCTGAACTTAAAGAGCAGCCTGAAGTCCTAGAAACATCCACAGAGGTAGATTTGATCCCTTTATAACACTCGAGTGAGTTAAATGAGAAATAAAGAAAGAAGAAATGACTCATTAGCAAAGCCACCATGAAAAGAAGCTTACTTTTAATATAAAATATCCATATGAAGCTTGTAAAATTATTAGCCCCAATACCTGGAATTTCCAAAGAAATGAAAAAAAAAAAGAAATGCCGAAAAATTATTCTCTTGGCCCCAATATTTATAAAAATAACAAAAAAAAAAAAAAAAAAAAAAAAAAAAAAAAAAAAAAAAAAAAAAACACCCAAAAAATGTT
>NW_008246062.1:3619092-3621518 GCF_000691975.1 Corvus brachyrhynchos
ATGAACAAAAAATGAAACTCATAATATCAGTTATCTTGTCCTAACTGAACAAGAAATACGTCACATAAACACTTCTCAAGATCTTCCCTCGTGCTTTGTGCCCTTGCATAAAATTTTTCTCATTACTTTTCTCATTAACTTTAAAATAAAAAACCTTTATCTTTAAGGAACCTTTTCTTCACATCCTAAAATCTGCATTGCTTTGCAATATAAATCTGATATGTTTAGAAATAGTTTTTCAAGCACCTGGACAATGCTTTTTCATTTTTATGTCTGATGTCCTGGTCCCTGGAAAAGAACTCCAAGCCATGGAGCAACATTTTTCCTTTTTTTCTTATTTTTTTAAAATGGCAATGAGGTGGCCTTTCCAAGCCAAGTTTTCATTGCTGTGTCAGTAGAGGCTTGCTCTTTTTTTCTCATATACATACAGCAATTAAATCAGTATTGGCAGTGACATTTGAATGCTGTATCTCTTCCTCAGCTGGAAGTGTGCTGTCATTTCTTCCTGTAGATAGTTTTGCAGCAAACTCTTGAAAGCCGTGTAAACTTTCACATTTTCTTTGACACTGAGTCTGCAAGACCCATGAGCACACATGCACTTTCTTCTTTTATAATGAAGCTAGTTTGTCCACTCACAGAACAGTGAATTACCAAAATCAACATAATCTGGGGCACAAAGAAATAAGTCGACAAGACATTTTCTTCTGTTTTGGAAGGCATTTTTTTTTCCTTTTTATTTTGAATGGAAACTTCTTAGAAGTATTTGATTTCTTGTATTTTTTAGTGTCTGTTCCATAAGAGAATATCAGTACATACTTACAAAATTTTGTGCCCAACAGTACAGACACCTTTTAGCTTCATGCAAAAGGCACCCTCTACCCACACACACACAAAACGTATTTCATTGTGCTCAGAATTATTGCTTGAAACACAAGAATATTTCACTGGTAGAAACAGAAGGTGCTTTTTTTTACAGTACATCAAAACATGTAAATAAGCATCTGAAATTCATCTAGAAATACTATTAGGAGAGTTAGGTTCATGATTGTATTTTCTGTCCAAAAGTGGTTATGCATTTTTGTAACCCTGTTAGGTACCTCCCTGCACCTTTACAACCTAAACACAGCTGTAAATTTGACTGTCAAGCCCTACTTACAGGAATCTGGAAAACTGCCTCTTCCATTGTGTAATTACTTCCACTCCAATCCATGAAGGAGGAAACACAGGTCCCTAAATTTGCCACACACTCAGATTAAACAAATCCCAAATTTTATGTCAGACTTGGGTGGCACTTCGAGAAAAAATTAGGAATTCCGTTGTTAGGAGAAAACAAAACAAAACAAGACAAACAAACATCCCTCAAAACCAAAACCAAAACAAAAAAAATTCAAGTTTAAGTGATAATGTTTTTTATAAATGCATATCTACTCATCCACCTCTTAATAATCTCATTTCAACTTCCCGATGTAGTGACAAAAAAATATTCAGGTCCTAGCTTTTGGAAAACAGGATAATAAAGGAAGTCAGAATGCACCCTTTGACCCTTTAAGGGAGTAGCAACCATGCAAATTCACCTGTTAGGAGAAATGAGAAAATCGGTGCTGAGATCCAAATTTTATTAATGTCTCATGTTCAGGAAAATCTTCAGTCAGAGCTCATCTCTTGTCAGAAAGCCCAACAACATGCCACAAAATTGTAGGAAACCAAGCATCACATGCTCCTTCACCATGGATATGTTTTTCCTCTGTTTGAGGTTGTTCAGGATTATTTCCAGATGTTTTCGGAGCAGACAGGCAGTTAGAATCAATGTTCTTTTTCCTCTGCCTCTGTCTTTTTCCTCAAGAAGGTTCTCCAAGGGTCCTATTGAGTAAAGCCATTTAAGAAAACATAATTACTTGTCATAAAAATCTCATCTTTCATGATTTCCAGAGAATATCAGTGTTTTGCTATGTAAACTTCTTCCCATATTAATTCACTGTCTGTGATCCTAGCTCCACTGGGGTCAGTGAAAAGACTTTTATTGTTTGGGACTCAGCTTACCTGCCATGGGAAGTCATACTTTTCTCCAGGACAGAGGCAGATCAGGACTGATTTTAAAGGAAGCTGGGCATGCATCTTACAAAATCCCCCTTCATGCCACCAACTGAGCAGGAGACTTTTCAAAGTGTTCCCAGATTAATTAACATTCAATATATTCTATTGAAGGCTTTTTGTCTATTCCTCTGAAATATTTTGATTCTTAAATCATTATGGCTGTGATTTAGGATAAATATGGCACCTAATTCTACTCCCAGGTGGGTAAACTGTAAATCGTGGTGCATCTGGATGAGTTTCTGTTGTTATTGTTCTCTTTTCACATGCAGCTCAGTGTGCCTTTGAAGAACATCAATAGATTTCTTTGATTCTGAAGCAGCAGTTCTGAAATA
>NW_008246062.1:3621540-3625465 GCF_000691975.1 Corvus brachyrhynchos
TTTGTAGGAAAAGTTTTGTCAACAGCAGCCTCAAGCAAAATACAAAGGTTATGGCAGTAGTTTTCAATAGATTCTGTCTATCTTCTTCTAAGTCTCTAAAATTAGGGGGTCTTGCATATCAGTATGAATTTGAGCTGTCTGTTCATCTCAGAAATGTAACAAGAACAATCAACCACCACAAGTATGACTCTATTTTCCATCATTTTTCAGTATTTGATCTTTCAAAACTTTTCTCATTCTTGCTGGGCACTGTCAGATTCAGGGCTTGTCCTTGCAAGTCTCTTCAAATGTTCTTTATTGTCAGTCATATAGACACTTCCCAAAACAAATTTGCACATACACAAACATGTGCAAAGTACTTATTTTCATTTGTTCATCAGATTCTACCAAAGGTTTTGGCAAAGGAGGAGAAAGAAGCCCCAAAACTATGCTTTTCACCTCCTCCTGTTTTAACATATTGGAGTGACAAAAGCTTTCCTGACCTCAAAGGACTCTTCACTTGTTTTGAAAAGGATAATTTTTTCAGCCTGTTCTACTTAAGCTTCTTTTTAGTTATTTGCAACTTCACAATCCCATTCACAAACTGTTGCCATGGTAAATAATTATATCACAGATGAATTGTGTATGCTCCTACTTCATGGCTGGCAGAGAAATTGTAAAAGGAGAGGTGAGAATGAGAGAGGGAAAAAATCAAAATCATTTAAAATTACAGGGGAGAGAGTTGAGAAATGATTACCTCCTCGTTAACATAATTAACTCCATGAATTATAAATTGGTATTAGAACTTCTGACAAAAGGAGTAATTATATTTACTCATGTAAAATTAAACAATACAAAAAAAATTAATGGGATTCACCAGAAGCTCTGTTAATATTATCATAAAATTCAGAGATCCAAATAGTTCAGATTTAGAAGTGATTTAAGCAGCATAAACTTTAGTGCTTCTTAGATTTGAATAGAGTGAACATGTTTCCTCAGTGTTTTGTAATCAAACTGTGGCACAAAGCACATAAACCATCTAATTCTTCAGAAAAGGGAGTACTAATTTACAGAGGCAGCTGCATTCTTCCTAAACAGGGACTGCTCACAGGCAACCTTTTGTTTTTGCAGTGAATTTGTACACACACATCCACACGCACAAAACTCTGTACAGTTACAGGCACAAATCTCATGAGAACAATAAATCCTGCAGTTGATCTCTGAACATTGGGAGAACAAGAACACAACAGATGCAGGTGAAAGGTAACCTAATCCATTGGTGTGGCTTTTGTATTACCACTCCCATATTTCCTTCTGTGTAATGTACACCAACCTCATGGCACAGGATCCTTCTTGCTTAAATTTAGATAAACAGAACTCAAGTATGACATGGTTAGCTGGGTTTCTTCTGGAATCAGTGTAGAATAGCAGCTCAAAATCATTACTTGGTCCATCTGGAATGAGCTCTTTTGTAGATGAGGTTGATCGCTCTTAGAGATGTCCTTGTTTTTCTCTCAAATTAAAGGACCCTTTTTTTCCCCTTTTTTAATTTTCAAAATCCTATCTAATTTTCCTACCTTGTATTTACATTGGAAATATCCATCAGCACTTTAATTTTAGTTTCAATAGCCTAAACACTTTTCCATATCCCAATAATTTAATGTTTCACATTTGCTACCTGGGTCTGTCTGTCTATCTATCTATCTATCTATCTATCTATCCCTCCCTCCTTCCCTCCCTCCCTCCCTCCCTCCATCGATCCATCCTCTTGTTTGTCTGTTTATTTTTTTGTTTTATTTCCACTGTTACCCTTATTTCTTTCCCAGCAGGAAGCACTCAGGCAAGCCTACACACTCTGTGATACATCTTGTTCATGAAGTTTCAACCACAGGTCTATAACGTAGGAATAGTAATTTTGGAGCTAAGGACTTTGGTCCACTGAGCAATAACCAGTGTGACTGGCTCTATGCAAGGAGAGAAAATGGCAGAGATGGCACCACATGCTGGTGTTTAGACAGTTGCCCATTTTAATTGTCCCTGTGTACAGTATTTACCCAGCTTCCAAAGTTTTTCTCTAATTTCAACACCACCATGAGGTCCATAACATAAGCTGATAAGCCCAGATATTTTCAGCCTCGAATGAACACTCAGCTTTGAAGTCGTGTACACAACCCACCCCACACCTCCCACGACAAATTACACTTGTGGACTACATTCAAATTTCAATGGGTTTTTTTACCCTGTGTGAGTCCGTCATTCCCCACCCTGATGAGACACACAGAAAAGAGAAGTCATTTCACCCAAGATTTGTCTGCGTTTAGTATTTCACCCAGGGCATTAATTTCAATTTTCATGTTTCTACACTATTTTTCCCCCCTGCTCTCTCTTTCTGTCTCACAACTTTGTATATGACAAAAGCCTTGCCTGCCAACTGTTGGGAAAAAAATGTGATTTCTATTGAATAGTGCACTTTGGAATGAAAGAAAACATTGTATAAACGAGGCTGAGGAACTCATTCACCTGTGCCTATATTACTGTGAAATCAATTATGCAGGGCTCTTTCGAAAGTTACTGATTGTAGCAAATTGAATGGCCTCCATTTCAGCATAATTTGGAGAGGTTGATGTAATCAGAGACCTTACACCATGGTGAGATACAAGATTCGTGATATTCAGATGGGAAAAAGGCTACAATGGTTAAGCTTATTCTGTACTCTCTGCTTACTGGCTGTAATGCTTTCATAAGTACAAATGGAATTGTTTTGATGAAGGCAGAGATGGTACTAAGGGGCAGGAAAAGGGGAGAAAAAGAGAGAGGAGAGGGGGAAAAAAAAAAGAAACCAACAAACCTCTATCAGGTTCTTTGAAATCAAGGTACTGTACTGTTAAACGAGGCAGCAGTGGAATCTAATCCTGAGCATAATTGGTTGCAAATGAAACACTTTAATATCAAATCTTGAGTTGTGCCCTGGAGCTGCAGTTCAGGTTTGCATGAGCTACATGTAAGTGGAGGTAAAATGTGTCTTTTTTCCTTCCTTTCTTTTTCCTTTCGCAAAGGTACATTCTTTTTTGATCTGTTGGAAATTTGTGGGCAAAGTAATTGCTCCTCAGCTTATATGCCAAGATATTCTGCCTTAAGATGTTTTGTACCATGAAAAATAATCACACAGAAATAAACAAAGAAAGAACCCAATTCAATAACAACAAAAATAAGCAGATTCCAAAAAAAAAATCCGTCTCACAATGTCAGCCTGCCATTCTGCGTTCTGTTATGTGAAGATGTTTATTAAACCTATCATGATATTACATAAGGACATTTTATTTGTACTGTCAATCTTTTGAAAAGTGAAAGAAAACCTGGAAAAGAGGGGAAGAATATTAGCACTTTGCTTTCTTAATTTCTCCCTGTTCTTGAAAATATCACAAACCTAATATGGAGGTAAACTTCAGAATTTAGATTTATCTCTCTTTGTAAAATGAAATTACACCAATTACATCCTCTAAGAATTTTTTTTGTTTGAAGAAGAAAAATTGTTCATTCCTGCCATAAAAACTTCAGTGAACAGTTCAAATCACTTTGTACTTTGTTCAGGACACTTAAGCAGGGATCCCACAGTGCCTCTTGTCACTTTAAAGGATGTGATCTCCGCCTTTGCTCTCCCAGTCCGTAAATTACAAATAATAACACTTCCTTCATCTGGAGTAATTATCTGCATTTCATTTTTTTTCTAACATAGGAATTAGACCATAAAATTTCCATGCAAAATACCAAGCACACTGTGACACATCCCTTTCTTTGTTTCTCAGTCCATACTCTTTACTAATAAGTCAATAAGCAAAACCCTCATTTCTAGATTTTCCCATTTAAAAAATTAAGCAGTTTTCAGTTTTTCAGACTTAATAGAATTTAAGTATAGAAGCAGTAAAATTTTCCTAGACAATTTTTC
>NW_008246062.1:3625492-3626750 GCF_000691975.1 Corvus brachyrhynchos
CTATGTTTATGCTTATTTATAAAGAAAGTAAAAGCAAACAGACAAAGTTAAACATAAACATTTTAAAAGAATATTTTTTTAAAAGTTATCTGTGAACCATCAGCCTTTATCTCACAGATTTATGTGGCTTGGTTACCCCTCTACAGTGGCCCAAGATTTCAACTGCTCTATTTTAGTGTACAACAACTCTTTTCCAATAACCAGGAAGTTATGGAGCTCATGAATGATGAAAACTTGAAATCCTGGGCCTTGACACAGAAAGGCTCACCAAATAAATTCCAAGTGACCAGAAGATCATAGTATTTAGTATAGCATCCATATTGACCTGGTTACATTTACTATAGGTCATAATAGAGCTTCCTACATTCATTTTCATAGCTACAGAAAAAGGAAAATTGGCTTTTTTCTGGACAATTTCAGATTCTTTCTCTGCATGATAAATTTGCTCTGTGGTAGAGGAGGTTGCAGAGCCTTACCAGGAATAAAATATTAAGAAATCTGAACTGTGTATATTTAATACGGCATGCACCCCTGACTATAAATTTCATACAAGATGTAAAAGAGTTAAAGCATGGAATCATTATGTATTCTTTACTGAGATTCTTTGCAAAGGTAACTAAAGGATATCAGGACAATATAATTTGACAGAAAAGAGCCACAGGATCCTCCATATTCTTTATATGTAGAGACCAGAAGTCTTAATCTGTTGTTTATTCAGACCCTTCACACTTAAAATTATAAAACTGTAGATATTTACTCACAACAGGTGATTCCTAGAAACTGTTGTAATCCTATGGATGATCTCCCCTAAAACACACTCTCTGTGACCATATGCTCACCAACAGCTTGCTGCCACAATGACATTTCTGTAACATTAGAGAAAATTGATAAAAGAAATATAAAATTAATTCAAATGAAGAATATCCAGAGAAGCACCTAAAACAAACTTTTAAATTCCTAAGGACACTGACATGGAAATTGTCTTTTTCTGTTTGAGCACTGAAGAAGTACTTCTGTGTCCAAAATAATATGTACTACACAAGTTGGTCAAATAATATATATTTTGCCTATTCCTGAAAACACTTTGCAGCTCTCTTGTCTGCTCAGCTAAACAGCTAAATTCTCTTCTGAATATCTCAAAACACCCTGCTTTATTTTGCTCTTCTATTTCTTTCACTAAAAAGACAAAACCAGAAAGCTGCCTGCATCTTTCATCTGCCACTTTTTCTCCAACTTTGCCCCTGGTGCTTATTGCATG
>NW_008246062.1:3626763-3641376 GCF_000691975.1 Corvus brachyrhynchos
AAAAGGTTACAGCCTCACTCGGCAATTACATACAACACACACAATTGAATGGCAGCTGGACAATGAACTAGCTACAATACAGAATTCCTATTAACTTCTTCAGCCCATAAACCTGGAGTAGTTCATACAGTTCATAAGAGGAGGAACAGCTAAGCCACCCATCCCTACTGGCTGAAAGATTTCTTGGAAAAAGTTTCTCATTTACCTGAATTTCACTCTGTTGTTAGTGTGAAAGGAGATGGGGCGAGAGAGGAGGAAAAGAAAAAAAAAATCCCAGTCCTGCTTTAAAATTTTACAAGGGAGGAAATAAATATAAAACAAGGGGGAAAATTACAATCTAACCCAAAGAGAAGCATGTCTCTTGAAATAAATATCTCCCAAGCTCATAAACAGTGAGGCCAATGGTCATGAACGTAGCAGATGTTTATTGCCTCTTACACCCTCTGCTACTTTGGGATAATCACTTAAATATCACCAAATCCAGTTTGAATTTAAATTAGCTTCATATTTTCTTACATGATTATTTCATTAAAAAAAATTCATATGATTAGCCAATTAAACAGAGAGGGAGAAGCAAAAAAAAAAAAAAAAAAAGGAAAAAGGGGAAAAAAACCAGTAGGAGAGCAATAGCCTTTAATATTTTCAATTAAGATGCAGTGCCACCAATAAAAGAGGCTTACACTTTCATTTTATGGGTACCTACGGAGAGCATTATGACACAAATGACTCAGAGCAAGGTAATCATTTCAAAATATATTGTAGTGGAGGACTGTAAACAGTGCAGTGTATTAGCTTAGATGGCATGTGATGAAAATATCAAGTTTCCAGAAGTGCATTCAGCATAGGTTTCAATATTTCTTAGGGCATGCATTTGCAATGCATGTCGTCTTTTATGGGAGCAGAGGCAATGTCCTTACGGAGCGCAAAGCTCACTGCTGCGGTGGAGTCTGCTCCTTGAGCTGTGCCTGTGGGTCATGCTGGGTTTTAAACTCGACCCAAACAGAACAGGCTGAGGCACCAAGCCGTGGAAGAGGTTACCAGCTCTACAGATTCCCACGAAATCACTTTGATCTGCTCTAATTGACACGGAGACAAAGGGGGTGTGGTGGGTTGACCCTGGCTTGATGCCAGGTGCCCACCAGAGCACCAGTTCTGTCCCTCCCCTCCTCAGCTGGACAGGGGAGAGAAAATATACAAAAGGCTTGTGAGTAAAGGTAAGGACAGGGGGAGGTCTCTCACCAGTTACTGTCTCAGGTAAAATGAACTCTGATTGGGGAAATGAATTTAATTTATTGCCAGTCAAATAAGAGCATGATAATAGGAAATAAAGCCAAATGATAATTAAAAAAAAAAAATCTTCCCCTCCACCTCTCCTTATTTCCCAGACTCAACTTCACTGGTGATTTTCTTGACCCCCTCCCACCCAGCATCACAGGGGCATGAGAAATGGGAGCCAGTTCATCTCATGTTGTCTTTGCTGCTGCTTCCTCCACAGGACCTGGATCCCTCACCCACTTTCTCTCCTCCAGTGTGGCATCGCTCCCATGGGAGATAGTCCTTCATGATCTGCTCCAGTCTAGGTCTTTGCCATGGGGTCACAAGTCCTGCCAGCAAACCTGCTCCAGCCTGGACTCCTCTCTCCATGGAGCCACAGGTCCTGCCAAAAGCCTCTTCCAGCAAAGGCTTCCCATGGGCTCACAGCCTCCTTTGGGCATCCCCCTGCTCCAGCCTGGACTCCTCTCTCCATGGAGCCACAGGTCCTGCCAAAAGCCTCTTCCAGCAAAGGCTTCCCATGGGCTCACAGCCTCCTTTGGGCATCCCCCTGCTCCAGCCTGGGCTCCTCCAGGGGCTGCAGGGGGACCAGGTGGATCTCTGCTCCCCCGTGCCCTCCCTGGGCTGCAGGGGCACAGCTGCCTCACCATGGGCTGCTCCAGGGGCTGCAGGGGAATCTGAGCTCCAGAGCCTGGAGCAGCTCCTGCCCCTCCTTCTGCACTGCCCTGGGTGTCTGCAGGGCTGCTCCTTGCACATATTCTCACTACTGAGCTGGCTGCTGTTCAGCAGTTTGTGGTTATTTTTCCCCTTCTTAAATATGTTATAGCAGAAATCCTGCCGCTATCACTGATGTCCTTGGCCTTGGCCAGTGTTGGGTCCATCCTGGAGCTGGCATTAGCTCCATGAGGTACAAGGGAATCTTCCAGCAGCTTCTCACAGGAGCTACCAAAACCTCATCGTGCAAAACAAACACAGGGAGAAATCACAGGTTTATCATCAACATGTCAGGTAGGAGCCACTACTACTGCCTATACACAATTCAAGGAAAGCAGGATGCATTTATCAGAAATCTTTCCGTCCCTAGTACTCAGATAGGACCTCCATTATTTTCTCTATAGTAACATCTAGGAAAGAATATTAAGCACAAAAGCACCGTGTTTTAATTTTAGCAAGAAATAATCACTTCCAGTAAACTCCAGGAACTGGTTTGATCTTTATGAAGGTCTTTTTCCAGTTAAGAATATTTATCACTTAAAAATTTTACCTTTGGGGTTGTTTGCTTTTGGCTTTTGGATTTTTTTTTTCTAAACTTAAAATCGGAAAAAAATCTTAGGGCAGTACTTACATTGCCTTTCTCTGACTCTCTCTCTCTCTCACTAATCCCCCTTTTTTTTTCTCCCCCCTCCCTCCCCTCCTTTTTGGCACTCTTCATTTTTCCCTTCATATAAAAGAGTTTGCAAATTACAAAAAGAATTAGATCTGGCTGTTTAATACTTCACTAAATTATCAGCCACTGCCTTGCCTGTTTCTTGTTAGTTGTAATTCCTCCATGAGGTAGCTTCAAGTGGTACTCATCTCAGAAAGGGTTTTACCTTGACTCTGCCAAGCCACTTGCTTCATCTTGCCAGTCACCTCTTTTTTAATTAAAATACTGGAACAGGTGTACAGTGATGCCTAGGGCAGTACCTTTGGGTGACTCCACCTTTTAACTTCCAGCTAGAGACCAGTGCCCATGAGTTGTTTATTGCAACATTGTCCTTCCTTTCAAAATGAACCCAAAAGGAAGGATATCTCCAAATATAAATGGCAAATTAAATTTAGCATCTGAGAGATTAAGCTCATCATAGCCTTTTGCTATTTTGCCAAGAAGATCGCATTTATGACCAGCATTTCTGAAATGAAAGTATTTGAACTGGGGATCAAATTTTGCTGGAGTTATTTTACTGAACAGTGAAACGTCATCTTTTCAATATAATGAGTAGAAATTGCATGATTTTGAATCAAAAGGTAGTTGTCATGATGGGGGTGGAATGGCAGTGGAGAACTTCACAGTCTCTGGAGTCACTCTGGCAGATTGGATGTTTTTCAGCAAGATATTCTGTAATGGTAGCAGTATTTATGTATTTTACAATTCCTCACAAAAGAATTTGCTAATTTCCTCTACTCTGGTGATTTACGACTGATTAATTGGTCAGGCTGACCACAGATGTATGCTGGCATAATCATTAGAGACATTGGCAAGAGACACAATGGGAGGTTAGGTGTTACAGAGGGTTAATGTCAAAATGGTTGCTTCATTCAACTGCAGATGTGAGTTCTTAATAACATTTTTGGATGCTCTATAATATTATAATTTGCAGAAATGGTTTAGTTTAATATTCAAATGAAAATCAAGTCCTTTCTGCCTTTTATAGCTATAAATTTAGATGTAGGTAGTGAGAGTGATGCTGTGGGAAAAACTGACCTCAGACCTTCAAAATGCTGGCAAACCCATGAGCAGAGAGGTTGACCATATTATTTTCCCGTTTTGTCAGCCTCAAAGTATGTGGCAACCTTTCACATCAATGCTTCTATCATTCAAGCTGAAAGAAGAATTTGAATACATCCAAATAGAACGCAGTATGCATAACTCTTGGACAGATTCTTTGAGGGAAGAATGCAATGATCATGGAAAAAGTTAGTGGCAAAGAATTGCATATAGCAAGCAATAAGGGGAATATTCTCAATTTTTGACTCTGAGTTCAGGTAGACACCACCAGGTTTTTTTGAGGGAAAGGTTCAAGGAACAGCATAAAGTTAGAGTAGCAGTGACAAAGGCACAAATGTCAAGGACGTAATTCAGAAGCAGGCATTAGACATAATTACTCATGACATATGCATTGTTTCAGTACAAGGAATGAAAATAAAGAAGAGACATTAATCAGAATGATAATCAGTCAATGATGCAATAATGGTGATCTAGCTGTACTTAGTTTGAACACCTCATGTCCAGGAAAATATCCAGGTAGTCACCATTTTCATACTGATTATATAATGAAAAATGAGAGTAATGATTCAGGTTTGGCAGCCACGGGCTTCTCCTGTGCTGAGAAACTCATAAATGGACACTAAATCTTGATATACATATCACATTGGGGCTGTCAGAGCATAATCTTCTTCAGAAAAGTTTCCTTGATAATTCAGTGCACCACAGTTTTACTTTTACCACTCGAATAGCAATTTAACAGCATAAAAATAGTACTACATTAACATTTCCTGTGGTTATTATATTTCTGACACACTCAAATAGTGCCTCTTTTCAATAGCAGAGGATGCTTTAACCAAGATGGATCAGACACTACTTTGTGCAGTGTTTTTTGTATTATAGGGACACACCGTTGTCCCTTATGAACTCCTTGCATTTAGATTTTGGCAGAAGCTTGTTGCCAGCTGGATTGAATGTGGGTAGAAGTCTTTTATTCGCTTCACCTGCTCTACATATTGAACAAGAAGAGTTATTACTTGCTTCTGTTATTGATGAGAATTAAATAACTTTATTCCTCTATGAAGAAAGAAAGCAGGACTGTTGCTGCAAGTACAGACAGTGCTTCCATTTTGGAAAGATCACCTATCTGAAGCTAGACATAATGTCTTAACTTTCGCTAAAACATTTTGCAATAATTTCAAATTGTTTTATTCCCCATAATGGCAACCACAAAGCTGTAAATGAATGGTTAATCAGGTAGTCGTAAATGAAAACATGCATTTACATGCTAACTTATAAATAAATAGTTTTGAGCAAATGTAAGAAGCTACCACACTCTCTAAGGAAAATCTTATTGTCTCTGGGTCATCTTTATCATTCTTTGGGGTTAAGGGTGTGGGAATTTTTTGTTTGTGTTATCTGTGATTTGGTTTTGGTTTGGATTAGTTGTTTGATTGCTTGTTTTTGTGGAAGTGAAAAGGTGTATCAAAAGTCATGCCAAGTTTCTTGTATCTCACAGAAAGTATAATTGTTATATTCCTGCTCTACCACAGCCTCTGCTCTGGATGTCTGTATTCTTATGCAAAGAGGCAGTTGAAAGGTCAGAGTAATTTCCCAGACTTTTGTTGCCTAAACTATTCTGGAATGATAGAGCTTAGAATCTTGATTTAAGCAAGTTTTTTTTTTGTTGCAACATATGGTAGTGCGAAGAAACTTTAATCAAGAACTATTACATGTTTCCACTGAAAGCCTGAATGAAAACAGAGAATTTTCAAATGAAAAGTGTCAGGCTTTGCAGTCAACAAAGTGTGAACCACACACATGGAAATAACTCTTCAGACAGTAGTTCATGCTGAAGGGACAAAATAATGTAAAAATAGGAATATTTTCAAGGGGACACACGAAAATCATCAGACATGCTTAGCGCTGATAAAATATCAGATGGATTTTGTGCTGGGTTTGTCTGGAACCACTGAAGAAATTTCTCCCTCTGAAGATTTTAAAAGGCATACTGTACAAGTCTTTCCAGGAATGATGGTGTTATCTATTGCAACATAGGACCTGAGAAGGCATTAAGGAAAGGGAGATTTTAGAGTAATCCACCATGATTTCTGATTTCTGCACCACTCCTTACTTATGGTCATATATATTCTTGTGTCTCCTGGGTCTACAGGTCTACTCCTACCATGTGCTGTGTGCTCCTGCCTTCACAATAATGCCACTAATGCATCCCACATCCTCTCAGGACCTGGATCACTGCTGTGAGGGACGCATACCTCCATATCTATCTGCTCTTAATAAACACATTTTAGGGTTTTGTTTGGGGATTTTTTGTTTTTTTTGGTTGGTTAGTTGGTTGGTTGGGGGTTTTTTTGCTAATCTTTCCAGATAATACCAATAACATGGTGTAACATGAAAGTCATTTCCTTTAAATTCAATTTTTTCCTTCAAGTCCTTCCCTTGGAACTTGTCTTTTTCTTATTTATATTCCCTATTTATCAACCACTTAAATACCTTATTGTCCATTTGATTCCTTGGCTTGCTCAATTGCTTAAGGATATCTCCTTTACATGGCATTTCTCATTACAGATATAATATGCAGTTACCCCCACACAAGCATGCCATCTTTGTCTCTGAAGCAATGGCATTTAAACTCCAGGAAATTTTTATAGAATAGTTCACATTCAGCCTCTCACTCTTCTCTAAATACCTTCTGTGAATGAGCTTTCTCTTTCCTGCTGCTTTGAAATGAACAATTAAAACAATCACCATTTGGTTTAATTTCTCACAAATGACAGTATTTTTCTTTTGTTAAATCCATAGAAGAGGGGGGAAAAAAAGAAGAAGAAAAAGATCAAATAAAAATAGATTGCTGAAAACAATTGTGGTTTACAGAATGGGTTAACCATTTACTGCTAATCTAGATTTGAAGCCTTTGCCATTAAGGTGTTTCATCCAACAAAGCAGCAAATTTTACCACAGCTGAAACCTGTGAGATTTCTTCAGATTTTTACACATCATTTCTCTCTTCCATTTTCCTTCCTGACTGAAGTCCAGCAGCTACTCCTATCTACACTGCCTGATACAAAACCTATCAAAGTCAATGGAAATGGTCATATTAACTTTGCTGGGCTTTGGTCCAGGTCCTGAGCCATATGGAGCTTGAACCAACCTTGACCTCGGCGGAGATGAAACAAGTCACCTCCGACATTGTATCAGTAGTTTCCTACAATCCATCAGTAAGATGTGTCACATATGCAGCATGAGTGAATCCACCTGCCAAGACTGATACTTTTGCTCTACTGGCTCATGGCCAGTTTGTTAGTCATGCTATTTTCCCTGTATGATAAGAGAAGTTATGCATATTAGGCACTTTTTTGCTCCTATTTAAAAATGACAGCCTGGGATCTAACTTTGCATTAACTGCTCATAAAGTTCTGCAAATTCCTCTCCTTCCTTTTGTGATTACCACAAATTAATGATCTTCAGATGGTTCAGTGCAATGCTGCAGAAATTTTGGATGACTAACAGACCTTTCTATTGTCACTGCTGGTGAATGTTTAAATAAAGGTGATGCAATTAAGAAATATTCATGCAAATTGTAGGGGGAAATGAATTGTGGTTTTGAGTTAAATGGCAAAGCATTAATACAATCCTCACAGCAGCATGTCCTTGCATCTTTAGTACACTCAGGACTTAAGTATTCAGCTCAGGCTACTACAGAGCTGTGATTTACCTCAAGGGGTCAAGTGAAAAATGCCCTAAAACTGACAAAGAATTCACAGATTATACATCACTTGTCCTATGAAAAGTGATCACAATCAGTTAATAATAATAATAATAATTGGGAAATTTTGCCTAGGTGTTATCATCTACATAGCTGTTATTGAAAGATACTTTTGCATAATGCAATGAATATATCAAATAAAGGTATTTGCAAGATTCATTATTTTTCCTTGTCAATTTTCCTTGAAAAAATAAAGTAAGTGAAAATCTAAAAAATGCCCCTGAAAATATACTGCCTTTATACAGCTTTAAGAAAACTAATATAATTAATCAGTTTGTGTCAGTCAGCTGTTCTAAATCCTTTCCTATCAGTAACAATATTGTTAACACAAACTCATTTTATTGTTTTCTGTACAAAAGTCTTTGTTTAAGAGAAACAAACTAAGTCTCCTTTTAAACTTGATTTTTAAAATGGTCTTTCATAGGGAACTGTGTACCCTTGACAAAGAAAAGTTCTGACTTTGAAAAATAAGCATATTGTGTATGAGTAAAGGAAATGGAAGCAGAAAGCCACAAAACTCAAACTGTTGTACAAAAGGATTCCTAAGCACGGTTACTAAGCAATGCTAAGATTAGGCCTGAGCTGAAAATCTTCCAGGGATAAAGAGAAGTTTCAGCTAGTAATTATCTATTCAGTAGTCTAGTTTGTTTGTATGGGTTTTTTAAAAGAAAATCTGTACTACATGAGTTTTACAGAAGAGCAGTGAATGCATTCTGTAATTTTAATTAGTTCACGCTCTTTCCCACAGCAAGCAGACACTGCACTCAGTGGTGGTGAGAGATTGCAGATGGGGGTCCAGGAGCTGCTGTTCTCTTACTCCATGCTGTTCATCTCTGAGACAATGCCTAATAAATTTCTAGTGGGAACATACAGACCTTACAATCCTTAGGATTCCCTTAGAGTGGAAACAACAACATTAAACCAATAATTATTGAAGAAAGTCTTTACCAATTATTACAAGTTTACCTTTGACTTTCTTGGTTCATGTCAGACTGAACATTACAGGTCTTGCAGCTGAATGATCCTGAAGAGCTTTGAAGAAGTATTTCCTCAGATCTTTCTGATATATACAGCACAGATGGTTATGCTGATTTATTTATTTATTCCCCTCCAAAATATGAATTAGCTTTTTTCTTTAATCAAGTAGTCTCTGTATTTGTACTCAGATCAGCATATATTTTAGGCCACATGTAACAAATGGTTCACAGAGCAGTAACTGTGCTTCACGTTTTCTACTTCCGTCTTATTCTTATTGGTCATACAGGCATCGTTTCACAAGGTTAATTGATGAGGCCAAGCTCAGAAATGAGGGATCAGAAGCAGAATGACTCTGTGAGATTTATGGACAACAAAAGATTATCATAAGCAGTTCTGAGATGGGGAATATAAAATAGTATTTAATGTGCAGAGGGGGGAGACCAGAAGCTAAATCATCAGAACTTTTTATGAACTCCATACAAAATCCTAAGCTTTTACTGCTCCTGTGATGTAGGTTCACCTGAAAGGGATATGCCTGTAAGCAAGGTGGGCATCACTTAATTTTCAGTGCTGTTTTGACTTCCATTGTTTTTTCCAGTAATATTTTGGATCAAGGAGTGGAATATCTGTGTAGTATGCAGAAAGATTCTCATATTTTCATCTAAGAATCAACCAGAGAGTGTAAGAAGTTTTGGGGTCCAAGGTCCATCTTGCTGTATGCATGGGGATTGCACTCCAGTAAGGAAATGGGTGCTGCTGGCCATGAGGCACAAGAGGGAGCTGACAGCATGAGTGTTCAAAGAATCAAGAGCTTCTAGGATGCAACACATTCCCTGTGTAAGTGCTGCACAGTTGATAAATGGATTGGCAGAAAGCTTGGCACATCTGTAAAGCCTTTGGTCTTACAGCACCTGTGTGTGAAATCTTTTAGTGTTTGTTTACTGAAGATAGGTGCCTTCAAGGTGCATCTGTATTGTGCAAGCTTCATAAAATTGATTAGGGTGTCCACAGTAGTGTTTTGGCCGGCACTCCAGGTATCCAATAGCTAGTTCAAAACAATTACTCTGTCAGAACAAAGTCTTCATTTTTTGTTTGTGTATTTGTTTGCCTGTTTGTTTCTTTTCTCCTTCTTGGAAATATGTCTGGGAAATTCAGTCAAATGTCAGCCTTACTTGAGGGGAATCTGGCACCAAAGGCTGAATTCACCATTGCTGTAAGGATCTTGTGTGACCTTGACTAAGTCACTTCTTCTCTTTGTTCCTTAGCTTCTATCTGTAAAATGGAGATAAATGCATTTCCATACCTCATGGGGGCCTGCTAAAATGCATTCATTACCAAGAAGTACATTTTATCTCCAATTTACACATTTTTTCTCTGCTGTCCTTGCTAGAAATCTGATTGTGCAACCAGTCCCAATGTAAACCCTCTTGCTTCTGTGCGGAAGCCAGGATCTACCTATTAAACTTTTTAGAACTGCTTATTGCATATTTTTCCTCTCTGAAACCACCAGGACTGCTCTTTTTATCTACAGAATTCTGGACTGAAGAAAGCTTTACCGATCCAGTTTGACTGATCCTGCATTTCTTGTTTTGTGCTGTATACAGTTCAGGTAAGGATGTCAATGTTTAAGAACAAATTTCCCTAAGTCATCAAAATTATCAGCCATTTCTTATGGAGAAATTGTGCTAGTTAAATCACAGAGAGGCAGATAGGAACATTTGTGGAGATCATCTGGTACTACATTTCAAAACACTAAAAAGGAAGAAAAAGCTTCTGGACTAATATCCAGTTGAATCAAACCCATCTTTTTATGACGCAATCACTTCTGGAAAACATTATGTTATTCTGTTCTTTGAGATCATTGATTGTCTTCTGAATCTCTTACACATAATCTTTTATATATATATATGTATGTGTGTGTATATATATATACACACACAATTCTAAAACTAGAAAAAGAAATGTTGTTGAAACATTATGAATGGACTTGAAGTTCAGGTATTTTTGAACAAAATGAAAATGTTAAGCGATGTCAAGCTGCTTTCAGCTTCTGCTTATGGTGGGCTAATTTTTTATTTTTAACTCTGAGGAAACAATATTTTTCCCCTGGGCCTTTGTATATTTTATAGCTGTTATAAGGAACTAGTATCTTGGCTGTTATTTCCACCCTGGTTAATGGGATTACAGAAAAAGTCCTCACATGTAGTTGTATCATAGGTTCTGATAGATTCTACTGTCAAATATCAGATGAATTAATGTTCTCAAGAGAAAAGAGAAAAGAAAAAAAAAAAGTAACTGAATCGGCCAAAATGCATTTTCATTTCTGCAATACAGCAGCTGGGATAAGATGTTTTTTACTAAGAGACCACTTTTGCTTTCAGCAAAAGGGTCAAAGAGATCTGAGTGAAAAAAGGATCAAAATAAAATAACCTTTTCCTAGAAATCTGTCAGTGATGAACATGCATCTTATCTGCTACTGAGCTCCTTGGTAAAAAGCTGAAACACAGCAAATATTGCTCTGAGCAGCAGTGAAGAACTGAAGAGTTGAAGGAAGAAGACAATGGGGACAGTGTGTGGAGCATTTCTGAGAACCTGATTTACACTGTCTGATTTTGCCAAGCATAGCTCTGTAAGCAGTGAAAAAATCTGTAGATCACTACTGCCATCATTTCCTTTGGCCAACCCTAAAGGGTGCAGAAACTGACCTGTTCCAAAGACAAACTTCCTACAGATTGGATAGAGAGCATTTAATGGAGTATAAATAACAAGGGAAAATAGTTAGGCTAATTTTCTTATCAATGAATAAAAATAGAAACATGACTGCATTTGAGACTGTAGCCCATGAATGTGCAGAGAAAATATCACTTACAGTTTCTTTATTGATCAGGTTTTATTGAGCAGCCAGTATATTCACTTTATTTTTTACTCCTTTAAAGTGGTTCTGCCAGTTTGGTCACTGTTTGACACTACTTTAAATCAGGTATCATTTTAATGCATTATGAATATTTATACAATGTAAATTATTTTTACAGTTAAAAGGGTGAAAAGGTTTTATACTACAGTTGTTCACATTGTTTTTTCTTTCTAATAAGAAACTTATTTTTAACTGCTACACAGTTCCCAGAAACAAGCAAATCCTATGAAGATCAAGTGACACAGTTCTGTTTTAGTCATCTACCTACCATTTATGTTGCATAGCCTTGTGCCAACACTTATTCCACTGAAAATGTGGAAATTTCAATTGAGATGAATCTTGAATCAATTGACTATAGGAAAAATTTTAACAATCCAACATTTAACACCATCTAGATTTTTAGTGCCAAAAATCTGCCACAGAGGGAATATTGTCTATTCATATCATTGTTTAGTTATAACATGCTTGTCTACTAGTTAAAATTTAGTTAAAATATGTTGCTGTAGTAGCCAATATTTAACTGTTGGCAGAGTTCTGCAGCAATATTTTGTGACAAATTCAGTATTATTTTAAGCCTCATGCCCATTTAATGGCACTGTATATGGCTGCTGGTTTCTGTTATGATGAAATATATGGATCTGTCTTATGGATCTGCATCACTGTTAATTACTCATTGATTGTTCATTCTTAGTTTTTCAGGATCTTTGGCCTCATGAGTTTAAACAGTCTTGCTCAACAGATGCCAACTGGGGATGGTTTGAATACATCTCAGAGTGAACTACAGAGCAGCCAAGAACTTTGCATTGCACAGATGCTTGAATAACACGGAGGAACACTGGCACAGTAATTAAAGAATAACATCAACACACCCCGCAGGACTTAACATATAAATGCACGTTTGTGTATTAACCTTGTATGAAAGCCTAGATAAATTCTGTCTAATTTGTTGTGGCACACAGCTCAGGCACTCAAGCTGGAAGGTTTGTGGCCCTGATCTCTGTACCCATCACCAAGGAAAGATGGAGTTCATCCAGAATCTGAAAACTCTCTGGACACAACCAGCTCTCTCAGTTTTCTGAAAAGCAGAACAGGAATGGAATGGAATGGAATGGAATGGAATGGAATGGAATGGAATGGAATGGAATGGAATGGCATAGAATAGAATAGAATAGAATAGAATAGAATAGAATAGAATAGAATATTTCATTTCAAAGGGACCAAGACTTCAGTCTTTCTGTTTTGATATCTGTGTCTCTTAAAATATGATGTGGTAAATCTGGACTGGAAAAGTGCAGCTGACACACATTCACTTTCTATGACCC
Source organism: Corvus brachyrhynchos (assembly GCF_000691975.1). NCBI lineage: Eukaryota > Metazoa > Chordata > Aves > Passeriformes > Corvidae > Corvus > Corvus brachyrhynchos. The sequence goes on from NW_008246062.1 coordinate 3,639,501, forward strand.
TGAGAGACTTAAACTCTGAAACTTAAACTGTGTCTCCCCTGAAATATCTTACTGGCCAGAAGTTTGTCTGAGCTTTAGTAGAGACCTAGGAATTTATCAGTGTTTTTTCTTCATGGAAAATGGCTTTTTGCCAATACCACTTATCTTACAAACTCCCAGTTGTAGGAATACCACACTTGCACTGTGGATATAGCATAGACGATTCCATAGTGAAGTCACAAAACTTTGCATATGCAAAGTTTACATCCCAAGGTCAAAGCTTCTCTTGACTCTGTAAGGTTGCAAGGCCACTGTTCAAATATACAGCCAGGCATCTGTTTCAAGACTTATCTCCAGTGTACTTCAGACAAAGAGAAACCCTTGAACCATATTTCTGTTGAATGCAAATGAGAAACAGAAAGAAGTTGCTGAAGCTCAGAACACAGGGCTGAACTGTTCCATGGCATCTTCATAGAAATGGTAGCTCATAGCTGTATCTCAGAAGGGAAAGTGGCAAGGATAAGGAAACAAGGAGTTATGGGACAACAGAAGCAAAAATTAGTTTTTATTGTTTTAGATCTCCTGGCCAATGCTTACAGAATCCCAGAATGGGTCAGGTTGGAAGGGACCACAGTAGGGTCATCTGGTCCCACCTCCCTGTTCAAGCAGGGCTATTCCAGAGCACATGGCACAGGATTGTGTCCAGATGATTCTGAGATATCTCCAGTGAGGGAGACTTTACATCCTCTCTGGAAAATCTGTTCCAGTGCTCAGTCACTGCACAGGAAAGAAGTTCTTCCACATGTTCAGGTGCATCTTCCTGGGCATCAGGTTCTGCCCGTTGCCTCTTTTGCTATTACTTGACAACACTGAGCAGGGCCTGCTCAATCCTCTGTTACCTCCCTGCAGATATTTATACACATTGATACAATCCCCTCCAGCTGTCTTTTCCCAAGGCTGAAGAGACCCATCTCCTTCAGCCTTTCCTCTTCAGTGATATGCTCCAGTCTCTAAATCACCTTTGTAGCACTCTGGACCTGCTTCAGGAGCTCCATGTCCCTTCTGTCCTGAGGAGCCCAGAAGTGGACACAGCACTACAGACGTGCCTCACCCGGGCTGAGTAGAGGGGCAGGATCTTTTCCCTCAACCTGATGGCAGTGTTTTTTGGTGCTATCTCATTTTTCAGCCACATTCTGCAATAGCTGTGACTTTTTTTTTTTACTTCATTATGATAGGACTCATAACTGTACTTGATGATTGGACTTGCTAAATCAAGATAATTAATATCTGCAAAAGTATAGCTTACCAGAAGATAACATTGTTGGCATAACTCTTTTTAAATAAGTGGCAAATGTCAGGTTTTTTTCACACTGAATGTGGCACCATAGGGAAATGGTAAGACCAATGACTGACATGACTCTCACTGAGTAATAGGAATCCTCTTGATATTGAAAGTGTATATTCTCTTAAAAAAAAAAAAAATGCAAAATACCATATTTTATTTTTAAGTGGTTGACTATTTGGTTGATTGACTTTGAAACTGATGTTTTGTTTTAGGATAAACAGACAGGATAAGGAGGAATTTTCTGGGGAAAGGTCTTTGTTTCAGGTTGGGGTTTTAGGAGTTCTCCTGTTTTGTTTTTTTTTTTTTTCTGTTAAAGGAATTTTCCCCATACGTTATTGCTGGGTACTTGAGAAAAACAAAAGACCTAGCCACTGACAGAGGGGTGCATCTGGCTACACTTTTGTTTCACCTGGGCGTTCGGACAGAGAGGGAGGCTGTTTCGTTGGCTGCTTTTCCTTCTGCCAGAGAAACCCTGGGGTCCCAAGCCCGCCTTCCCTGCCCCGCTGGGAGCCGGGCCATGGCTGCCCTGCTCCTGCCGTTGCTTTGAGCCTT
>NW_008246062.1:3641489-3643520 GCF_000691975.1 Corvus brachyrhynchos
GTGTTCCCCGAGCTCGCTCCGGAGCGCCCCCTGCAGCCGCGGGGGAACCATCGCACCTGCCCTGCTCACCGGGAGCCGCCAGCGCCCCTGCCGGCTGCGAGCGGAACTGCACCCGAGGGGAAATAGCCTGACAGCCGAGAAGGCTGGGACTGGGTTTGTGCTTCTGTTTGCTGTTACTGCCATAGTTATTGTTGTTTGTTTGACTGGTTATACACATAGAGATATATAATAGTAAAGAACTGTTATTCCTATTTCCCTAAAAGCCTAAAAGCCCCTTGATTTCAAAATTATAACTCGGAGGGAAGGGGGGTCGCATCTGCCATTCCAAGGGAGTCTCCTGCCTTCCTTAGCAGACACCTGTCTTTCAAACCAAGACACTTGTACAAGAACATGGAAAAGAAAAACAATAAAATAAAAATCTAGAGCAAAATTAAGCAAATTTTGTTTTTCTGTTTTCTTTTCTGAGGAAAAAAACCCCACAACTATATAGTATATATTTCTCAATCCATTAATAAATTTCTTAAAAGAAACACCCCCAATATGCTGGCGATTTCATAAAAAAGGGGATAAAAAAGAAATAGTCACTTTTCTTCTGAGCAGAGTCAGAGTCTCTGGGCACATCAAGCACATTAAAACACAAGGAAGACCTATTCAACTGGCTGTGTTCATCCTTAGCATTTTTTTACTCTCAGTTACCTTACCTGCCTTTCAACCCTCTAGTGTCCCACACAAGGGATATCTTGAGGGTTGCCTGTCTGTGATGGTCAGAGAGGAGACAACAGAAAAGCACGTTGTTTATTGCATAGTACAATGTTTCCAGCTAGCCAACTGTTGCATCATTTTCCATTCAATGAGCACTTGAATGTTAGCAGATTGCCTCCAGGTTGAGTGCACAAAATGCTGTAGGTGCTTTTTGTGGCTCATTGAAGGGAATATAACTGGCACTGACACTACCTGGAGCTGAGACGACATTAATACAAGACAGGAACAAGTCTGGTCTGAATGTGGGCTAGAGAGCCTTTCTTTTATTTCTTTCAGCAGCTGCACATGTTTTACCTGAGAGGTGACTGCATTGGGGCAATGTGTTTATCCTCAACTTCAGTGGATTAAATTATATTCTCAAATGTATCTACAGAATATGCAGGAATTTTTTTCCTTAATAGGAATTTTACTTTAGGAACCATTTTTTATTCTTGCTCACTAAGTATCTTCAGAAGCATCTAAGGTGAAAGACATATGGCAGCATGAGGCCTTTGTGTACCACTCTATAATAGTAAATTCATATTTTTATGAAGGATCCTTTAGCAATATCTCTACAAATAAATCGAACTTGTTTAGTGCCAGGGAATATATCTGGACGCAGGAACCTTATCAGCTACAACATTATATACTTAGACCTGTCTGTGACATATTTTTGACCTAAGCCATCTAGAACTCCTTGAATCAATTCTCAGACATGGATAAGGAGTTAGCTTAAGCCAGACATGACTTCTAATGAGTAGTTCACATGCAATTACTTTGTTTCAGAGGATAAGGAAGTTAAGCCATTCCTGGTCAGGCTCATTCTGCTGCTTTCAGTCCCTGAGAAGAATCCCGGGAGTTTTTCACTTATAAGGATAGATGTAGTAACTGGTGTCAAAAAAACTTGTCACAGAGGTCTCACTGCACTACTCTGATGTCAGAAAAGGTCTTGGTCACCTCTGCAATATTGCTTTTCCTTGGATGAAATCACTGAACAACACATGCAAGATCATGTCACGTTTTCTCACCTACTTCTCCTGGGTAAGGGCGCCATTTAAAAGTTCTTGTGGCAGAAAGTCCTTTGAATAGAATAAGCAGTGGCACAAAGTCCTCATTTGGTTTACCAGGACACAAAATAGATATGGAAGCAGCAGATATACCTTTGGGTTCAAAGAAATTAATGGGCATGCAACAGATGTGTCAGCTGGATGGAAGTAAGGAAAAGCAGCTGCACCACTTACCACAAAGAGACAGCCACCAAGCCACCAGAAGTTCCACACCCACTTGTAG
>NW_008246062.1:3643569-3648783 GCF_000691975.1 Corvus brachyrhynchos
GTTTGTTTTGGGCTGTGAGGGGGTTCTGGGTTGTGTGTTTTTTGGTTTTTTCTTTTTTTTTTTTGGGGGGAGGGAGGGGAGGGAGGGGAGAGGAGAGAAGAGGAGAGGAGAGGAGAGATTAGTTTTCATTTACTTCCTCAATAAATGTCAGAAATGAAACTGGGTTTATCTTGTTGAATTACCAAAGCTGAAAAATACTAAAGACAAAAAAAGGGGTAGGAATATAATCATGATAAATAAAACATCATACTTTTAAACCTCTCAAAGTAATGAAGTTACCTTAAACACTACAGGTAAGTTTGAGTAGTAAATATTCAATGAATTTTATTGGGTTCAAACCTAGAATTACATAAAGCCACAGAATCATAGATTTATTTAGGATGGAAAAGACCTTTAAGATCTGTCATGTTCACCACTAAACCGTATCTCAAATGCCACATCCACATGTTCTCCAAACATTTCCAGGGATGATGATTCCAGAACTGTCCTGGCAGCCTATTCCAATGCTTGACCACCCTTTCAGTGAAATACCTTTTCCTAATATCCAATCTAAACCACCCTTTGTGAAACTTGTGGTCATTTCCTCTCATTCTGTTACTTGTTAGTTGGAAAAGAGACCACCCCCACTTGGACACACCTTCCTTTCAGGCAGCTGTAGGGAGAGAGAGAAGGTCCCCCATGATCTTTTTCTCCAGGCTATACACCCCCAGCTCCCTCAGACACCCCTCACAGGACTTGTGCTGCAGACCCCTCACAAGCTTCATTCCTCTTCTCTGGACATGCTACAGCCCCTCAATGCTTTTCTTGTTGTGAAGGGTCCAGACCTGCCCCCAGGACTGGAGGTGCCTCACCAGTGCCCAGCACAGGGGGATGGTCACTGCCCTGGTCCTGCTGGCCACAGCATTGCTGACACAAGCCCGGTGCCTTGGGCTTCTTGGCCACCTGAGCACACCTGGGCTCATGTTCAGCTGTTCTCAACCATCACCTTCAGCTCCTTTCCCACTCAGCAGCTTTCCAGCCACTCTATCGCAGCCTGGAGCTGCAGGAGGTTGTTGTGACCCAAGGGCAGGACCCAGCGCTTGGCCTTGTTGAACCTCACACACTTGGCCTCAGCCCATGGATCTGGCCTGTCCTGATCCCTCTGCAGAGCCTTCCTGCCCTCCAGGAGATCCACACTCCCACCCAGCTTGGTGTCATCCTCAAACTGACTGAGGGTGCTCTTCATACCCTCACCCAGATCACTGATAATTATGATAAACAGAGCTGGCCCAGCACTGAGCCCTGTGGAATGCCACTGTGACCAGCTCCAGATGAATGCAATGCCAGTCACAAGGAGTTTTTTGGTACATGTTACCCAGAGTGTGTACCCATCCAAGCCATGAGCAGCCATGTTTCCTTTCGGCATGGGCACACTGGAAAATCCGTGTTCCATGGTCTACCACTGCACCCACTAGGAGCTGTAGCTTATACCACATAACTTCCTTGCTCTGCTGCTCAGGTGACACACAGATTCATCAGTATCAGGTGCTCTGACACCTTCCAGAGGGTAAAACCTGACAGAATGTGAAGCATTAAAAGATTTTTTTTTCCCCCAGACAAATCATTAAAAAGGAAACTAAACAGATAATACTAACATTTCCAAAAGTTTTGTAATTGTTAGACTTTTTAGAATTTGAATTTCTGCCTCAGAGTTACTTTAAAATTGGTTTAAATTTCATTTTAAAAGTATTAAAAATACTTAAGTATTTAAACAATGCACTTGAAAGCATTTTCTTGTCAAGAGAAAAACAAAAACCAAAACAAACCACTAGTTTTCTGTCCAGAAAATGTTGTCTTGTGTAGGTGAATTTCAACGGACTATTGAGTTTTCAGGCAGAGCAATGCTTTCTCGATATACAAGGACATATTAATTAAATTACATCTGAAAATGATATGTCCAGTAATTTTGAATTTCTGAGTTAACACAGTGCAGCAAGTTTTTAGGAAGCATTTACCTGTAAGTGAAATGGGTCATGTTACATTGTCACAAGGTTAAATTCTTCTCTGTGCCATGCCCGATGTTTTCAAGATCATTTCACATCTCTACATTTTATTCTTTGTGGCACCTAAGAGAAATAAAATGAAATAGCATCAAATAATTCAATACTAAGAAGTGCTTCTATTTTAATAGTAAGAATAACAATATCTTTAAAAGATAAGTAGGCAGTGTGGAAAAGTTAGAGTGAGAGAAACTGAAATTGGAAAACCATGAGTGTTAAGAATGAAATGAAAATTATAAGCAAAACCATCTTCTTTTTACATTATTTAGTTTCTAGTGGAACTGATTTGTGATCACTAGAGTGTCCTTGTGGTGTTTTCTTGTTTCACCCATATCTACCTTAGCTCCACTACAACCATTTATTCCTTAAAGCAATTTATATGGAAACCACCCTATGCTCAGTATCTTTCTATATATCTGTAACTCCTTATATCCTGTGAATGATTTTTTTATCCTAAATGTATATGTCTGCATATCTCTATTTTCACTAAAAAAAAAAAAAAAAAAAAAAAAAAAAAAATTAATCAAATATAAGAAACGTCAGATGAAGGTTATCTAACCAACTTGATTATACCTACCTCTTGACAACACAAAGAAAATACATGATCACAGGCTATTTGATTTCCAAAATAACTAAAGTTGTGGAGTCACCACAGTGTCTCAGCAGTTGTAGTTCCTCTTCTTTCATGTTCTTTTCCTGAGCTCTCACTTTCATCAGCCTGAATCCTGTGCCACACACTCACACCTCTCTGTTGCTGTGGATCAGAACTCCTGGAGCAAATAATTTCTGATCTGTCTTCTCCAACACCTGCCCCAGATCCCCCCTCCCCTTCCAATCATTCCTCCTGATGAGATGGCCCATGCCATGGCTGCAGGAATGTGCTGGATAAGTGCCAGTGAAAGGAAGGCACTTAAGAGTTTGTACAGTTGCTTTGCTAGACTTAGAACTCTTACTATTTTCGTCACTATTTTTAAATAAATTAGGATCTCTGACCCCAGGATGTCATATTTCTGTTTTCCATTGAATGGATTTGAATGTGATTATCTCCAAGGAGCTTTAAGATGCCTTTTACCATTTCCAAGACACAGCAAATGTCCATGGTTCTTTTACTACAATGGAAGCTCTCTATGACAAGGAAAAGCTTATCCATTTTTCATCTTGAAATTCCTAATTGGCTGAATTTTGAAGACAGGAGACTCATGAGGGCTTATATCCTGTGTCATGCCAATGAGTTTTTCATGTCATCTACAGAAATGCTATTACTGTGGGATCCTGGCAAACAGGAGAATGGTCAAGGACAGTCCTTTGTTCACTACATCTCTCTTTCATTGGAAAGGAAGCATCACTGGGAACATTAAAAACTATAGTTCTCTGGTGACATTCCAGATTCATTTGTATAAATTAAGGAAAGAACTCCAATACTTAAATTCTCCAAATTTAGTTTCTGCTGTAAATATTGCCCAGACAAATCCTGAGCAATATATATTTTAAATAGCACAGATTATTTTTTTTTAATTCGAAAATGGCAAGACCTTCTTTCTTTAAAATTTTCATTGTGTGGTTTTATGCTCTTAAATACAGACTATTAAAGCATTTGGAGGATGTTTATAAAGTAAGGGTTTCAACAACCTACATTTGTTCTTATCTTTTCTAATGGCTTTCCAGCAATGTGAGAAAGTGTGTGAGTGTGAAGGAACTGGAGGAGGAAAGAATAGTACCATATTTTCGTAGTTTCATTCTGGAAAGAGCATCTTGAAATGGGGAAATGTGTGAAATATTCTGGTCTTCTAACTAGCTGCATTTTAAAAGAAGCCCAAAGAAACCTGAGGAAAGCAGAATAATTTCACAAAGGAAGTATTCTTTCTGTTTTTTTATGCAGAAGTTATGGACTCTTTTTACTAATCAAAGAACATAGAAAATTCAGTTTGAATGTTATTATGCCAAAGAAGGAGAGCAAATTCAATCTTTCAACTGTAAAAAAGAGATTTTACTCCTATTTTAAATGCAAATCCCCAGCCATCTTTGCACAGCGTCTCTACTCACCCCTTATAATGAATGGATTCTTCACTGCTGAAATCTTAAAATCTTTATCAAAATTAAGTGCCTTCCACCAATGTGTGTTCTAGTTCAATGACAGGTTTTAGGATTAGGTGTAAGAACAGTGAAAGCCTATGCTGTGACTCATGCAGGTCAAATTACTTATCCACAAGGTCCTTTGTGGTTGTAAACTCAATGAATCTAATAATCATATATAAAGGTGGAAAAGCCCATGGGTGACAGGGGAAACAAAGCAGAATAGTCATAATCAAACAGTTTTCTAAATTCCCGAAGGAGACATAAAATAATAAAAATGACTTGAAAGGCAAAAATGCAAAAAATATTCTGATTTGCTTATGTATATGCATACACACATATCACACCTTGGAGATTATCTTTAATTTGGAATCTCAGAGCTTTGTAGATTATTTCTGTAGGAAGTTGCTGCATTGATGCAGTTTATATTTACCTGCCACAGCAACTGATGATCTGATTTAGCCCTACCAGAAACTTTTCTCACAATGCAGACTCATTGAAGAGGTAGCTTACCTGCATGCCAACAATGGCTGTTGGACACACAGCAACTGGGAAGCAATTAATGAATCATTGCAAGATAGAGACATAGGATTTTACTCACAGGACACCAGTCTCCATCCTGATGTTGTCTGGTGCTTGTTAAAGTGAGATTTCCACCCCAGTGTGTCATGAGGAGATCAACAACAATGAACAAACAATTTACCAGGTCTCAAAAGTCACACCATGTCATACCGTTGATTATTACAGCTTGATCTATTTGTTTTAACCATGTTAATGATCATCTGACAATGCTGTCAGTGTCTCTACTACTGCATTTCCTTCAATTTATTGTATTTAATAAAATTTCATTCTGTTTTAAAACTATATTCTATGGACAAATACAGTGTTTGTGGAACAGAGGAACAAAACTCCAGCTGACATTTATCCTTGAAGAGAAAATCATTTTGAGGTATAATCATGTAATGAGAAGTGGGGCTTCATCCACTTCCCTGTTTGGGTGGAAAATTTTAGACATTACTCTAGTCATACAGTGCAAGAGACAGGAAACACTTATTTCAGCATTAATTATTTCGGTTTGTTTGTTTGTTTATTTCTAAGTATT
>NW_008246062.1:3648805-3662634 GCF_000691975.1 Corvus brachyrhynchos
AATTCTGCTTTCTTTTTCTCTCATTTACTATTATATGTGGGTGAGTAGGGGATAGTGAACAATAAATTACACTACTTAGAGATGTAGGCTAAGGCTTTTCTTGTCAGTTGTGTCAATAAAGTACACACATAACATCAGTTTCCCATTACACACATCATTCAGACTCATATATTACTCAGTATAATGGGAAAGGGGCCACTGCAATCTAAAATGAAAAGAGAAATTGAAGTACAACCAGCAGCAGCAGCTGAGCCAAAAAGCAGCTGTGGTAGTGAAACATTGAGTCACTGCTGCTGGAAAAGGAAGAGCTATCTCTATAGAGGACATACAGTGCCACATGCTGGGAACTATGCAGCAGGTGGGTTTCTGTGGGACTGGAAGGTACCCATTTCTTAGTATTTTTTCCTTTTTTTTTTTGTCTTCCCTAACACATTTGCATTTAATTTAAAATAATTGAGTGCAAGCCCAAACCACAGCCCAGGTCGTTCTATTGACCAAGTCCTCTCAGCTGCCTTCACTGGTTGTTTACCCTAGAGGGCAGATGCCATGATTTGTTCTTAGGGTAAATTCTTGTTTTTCCAGTTGTGCTGCTGGATGCCTTTGTCATAGTGTTGTAAAGCCTCTTTTCTGGATCACCTCATGCTCAAAGTTGGAGCTAGATCTTGGAGCAGTATGGTATGCTCAGACGACTGATAGGACTGATCTTTGTTTTTCAAGCAAACTTTGCTCTGCGTATTGTAATAGTCAAACCTTTATTCAAGGCTCAATATCTTTATTGATGATCTGGATGAGAGGATCAAGTCCTTAGTAAATTTTATGGATAGCTCCAAGTTGGGCAGGAATTTTGAAATGGTCGAGAGCAGGAAGGCTCCGCAGAGACCTGAACAGGCTGGATTGATGGGCTGAGGCCAATAGGTTTAGGGTTAACAAGGCCAAGTGTTGGGTCTGGCACTTTGGCCACAACAACCCCCTTTAGCTCCAGTCTGGGGCAGAATGGCTGGAGAGTTTCCCAGAGGAAAAGGACCTGGGGGTGCTGGTCAACAGCTGCTGAACATGAGCCCAGATGTGCCCAGGCTGCCAAGAAGTCCAAAGGCACCTGGCCTGTATCAGCAATAGTGTGGCCAGCAGGACCAAGGAAGTAATTAATCCCCTGTACTGGGCACTGGTGAGGCCACACCTTGAGTGCTGCGTCCAGTTCTGGGCGCCTCAATTCAGGAAGGACATTGGGGGGCTGGAGAGTGTCCAGAGAAGGCTGAGAGCTGATGAAGGATCTGGAGTACAAATCCTACAAGGAGCACCTGAGGGAGCTGAGGTTGTTTAACCTGGAGAAGAGGTGAGCCTTAGTGACCTTGTAACTCTACAACTCCTTGACAGAAGGTTGCAGGCAGGTAAGGGCTGGTCTCTTCTCCCAGGCATATCAGTCACTGGGTGAGAGGACACAGTCTGAAGCTGTGCCAGGGGAGGTTTAGGTTGGACATGAGGAGGAATTTCTTCACAGAAATGGTGATTAGACATTGAAAAGGACTGCCCAGGGAGGTGCTGGAGTCACTGTCCCTGGAGGTTGTTTATGGAAAGCCTGGACATGGCACTGGGTGCTATGGTCTGGTTGACATGGTGGTGTTCAGTCATGGGTTGGACTCAATGACCTCAGAGGTCTTTCCCAACCGAATTGATTTTACGATTCTTTAAAACGGAGACATTGTCCCTTGTTTCAGCTAAAGCTGTCTACATTCACTGGGAGCTCCTGCAATACTCATTTATTACTGTTGTTTGCAATGTGCTGTTACTGCTGTAGAATCATAAAATCACAGAATACTTTTGGTTAGAATGGACATTTAAGGATTATGTAGATCAAATTCTTCCATTGGCAGGGACACCTTCCACTTGACCAGGCTGAAGTCCCATCCTACCTGACTAAAGAATTCTAAGGATTGAGTATTCACAGCTTCTCTGGGCAACCTGTGCCAATGTCTCACCACAGCTTTTCACAGCAGGTCAAAAATAGATGAAACTCAAAGGATCAGTTTTTCTATGGGAACAATCAGTTGTTTCCTCTCTTTATTTAAGAAGTGTCATAGCTTGTTCTGAAGGTTGCACATAATAGAAAGCCCCTGCAAAATAAGGAAAAAGGTAAGGAGCTATCACCTTATTTCACAGAAATGGGAAGATTAAAGAACAAGGAAGTAGAGCCTGAACCCCAAGTGATTATTTTAACACCTGAATTGTCTTTCCTTAAAATTTATGAAGTGAACGGAAGATGGAAAAGCAGCCTTGGTTCTGACTCTAAAGCTGTGAAAAGCAAAACAACATTGAGGCTCATTATTAATTATAACACACTAGAAAGGGAGGGAGAGACGTGGTGGAATTATAGTCTATTTTCTGAACTAATACTTATGAAAACTGGATGGCATCGTCTGTGATTTCATAAATGTTCTGGAAGAAAGTGTAGTGATTGCATAATAACCCCATCAAAAGGGTGGTTGATTAGTTTAGTGAATTTGGCATACATTTCAGCTTTTATTTTCATTTGAGAAGCAGAGGCTGAATGACACAGTTGCTTTTCTCCTGGCACTTTGCAAATGAGAATCCTAAGGCCTAAAGTGGTTCTTTCTTAACTTCTCCACAACTTGGGACATAACTGTGAAAGCAGTGTTTGAAGATCACAGAGTTAAAAAAAGTTCATTACTTCAGGTTTGAAGGGAATTGTGGATTTATTATTTTGCAGCCATCTACTAAAAAGACGGGCAAAATCCTACACAACCTATATTTGTAGAAGTGTTCAAAGTTATATCTTCTTTTATTAGATCACTGAAATAGATCACTAAAATATCATTAATATCAGTATATAGTTAGTCTCTGTGCCTGAGGGTGTTCTGAAATATTTGTCCACACCCAAAAAAATGTCATTAGCTGCACAGGGGTGAAATTCATAGCTGGCACTGTGCTGGAGAGCATGTAGACTGGCTCAAATAATCCATTTATTAGGATACAACTGTTTCATACAGATTTTTCGTGACCAAAAACTCGGAATTTCAGAATTTCTTCTTCTCTTCTTACAAATTCATTTATGTCCACCATCAGTATCTTATCCAAATGTGATCTCATCAATGCATATTTTTTCTTTTTTTTTTTTTTTTTTTCTCCTGGGGGGCGAGCGGTGTTTGCCACGGTATTCCCACTGAAAAGACCATCAGGTGCTCCACCCTCCCCCTTCAATAGGAGCCACAAAAGATAAAGATCACAGGTTAGGATAAAAACAATTTACTGGAAACTGCAATGAGGTAAGAAAACGAGCAGTAACAGCAAAAATATTAATACCAAGAGGTATAAGAAAAAGAAACTACTTACATCAAAAATCTGAAATAATGAACAAATACTGATTGGGCTTTCCTCACCATGTTTTCTCCCACTGGAAGGAATATTCCTTCTCCTTGGAAGTGAGTGAGAATCCCTTTCCCCCACCCCTCTCAATGATATGAGGTGGTATCAAATAACTTTAGGATCCAGCCATACGCCTAAGCCACACCTCCTCTTGGCTATGGCAAAATTTAACCCTGTCCTTGGCCAAAATCAGGACAAGCTTGTAGCTGTTAGTCCTTTTCTTGGCTGTGAACAATAAGTCAATGCCATTTCCTTCCTTACTCATCACTTTAGAGGAACATGCACTAGCTCAACTGCACTGCTGTGTTAGTATTACTCTATGGAAACCACATATGTGTTCTGAACAGCTTAAATTGTCGAAAAAGATCTTAATTCCATTTTCATACATCTAAGTAGATCTGTCCTGGATAAGACACGGGAACTGAAACGACTCTGTCTGTAACTAAATTGGGGGACCTTGGAGCCTTTTGAATTTTTGAGTCAAAGGTATAAAAACCAGGCTTGGTCTAAAGATTCATCAGCAAAAACTAGGCCCTTATCCTTTGTAATTTTTTCCAAAGGGAAAAACAAACTGTATGAACAACTACAGCATAACTAGCACTATTTACAACCAAATCTTGTGCCATTCTAAGGTAGTGTCATGGTTTAACCCCAGCTGGTAGCTAAGTACCAGGGAGCGACTCACTCACTCACTCCCTGCTCCCACATTGGCATGGGGAGGATATTCAGAAAAAAAGATAAAACTTGTGGGTTCAGATAAGAGCACATTAATAATTTAATTGTAAAATAATATGTAATAATAGTAATAATAGAATCTTCATGAAAAGTGAGATTACGAAGACAGGAATAAAATCCAAGAGAAACTAGTGATGCACAGCAAAAAATTGCTCACTACACATTGACTGATGCCCAGCCCATCCCCCAGCAACTGACCCCTCCTGGCCAACTGTCCTCAGTTTATAGCTGGATATGAGGCTCTGTGATATGGAATATCCCTTTGTCCAGTTTGGGTCAGCTCTCCTGGCCATGCTGACCCTTTGGCTTCATGTGAATCTGCTTCCCAGAAGGACATGGGACACTGAAAAATCTTTGAGTGAGCAATACTGAGCAACACCTAAAACATCACTGTGTTATCAACATTATTCTCAGATGAAATCCCAAACACAGGACTGTACCATTTACTAGGAAGGAAGCTAACTCTATCCCAGCCAAAATGATGACAGTGGAGTGTAGGATCTTGGCATGTGTTCTGCTGCACTCCCCAGACCAGACGAGAGTTACCCACTGGCCTGGGTTGTTAATGATTTGTAACACTTATTATAAATTATTTTTATTTATCTCTTTCACATATTATCTCTCCCCACCCTCATTAGCACTGTGAAATGCTCTTCATTCTAAGGATATTTTGTAGGTTTTTCAGGACAGTGTCTGAGAAGTCTATGACTCTTTAAACATCCAAAGCTCTTTAAACATCACAGTTTATAGTTGTGTGTATGCTTATGGATAGACCAGAGTCAATAGGATGTATGTAGTGATGCAAGTGGCTGCAGCCACCATGACCCCTGAAGAAACAACAGACACCAAGCCATGGTGGTCAGGCACTGAAGTTTAATGCCTCACTCTGTGGTTAGGGTGAGAGACCATAATGCCCCGGTTCCGCAGTTTACATATTTTTATGTGATAGGTTCATGTTTTCCCCTCCCTGTTTTATGTATAAGTTTGTTAATAGTAATTTCCCCTATGTTAATATGTATTAGTTCTAGAAAGTTCTGTTGTACTCGACACTCCATTTGTTCCTTCCCTAAATTCCTCCTTTGTGTTAATCCCATTGGTTCCCTTGCCCTCAACCCCGCCTCCTGTCAAGTATCCCATCTGCTGTATCCCTTAACCCCGTCTTTCCTATCCCCACTATAAAATCCCTGGACCCTATCAGATATAGAACTTTCCGTCTCTTCCCCCCATTGTTTCACCTCAATAAACCTTCTGTGTGGAACTTACATGGAGAGTCCCCTCTCTCTCCCTTCTTTGCCTCTGCCTGCCTGCCTTCACATCAGTTCAGGGACGGCTCCCTCGGGTGAGGAGCGCACCCTCCTCTGCCTGTGATTTTCTCTGTGTGTGTGTGTGTGTGTGTGTGTGTGTGTGTGTGTGTGTGTGTGTGTGTGTGTGTGTGTGTGTGTGTGTGTTCAGTTGGGTTGTGGCTAGACCTCTGGGCTCTCTTTGAGCTAGCATGCAAAAACCTGACAGATGTAGGCTCCACTTACGCACAACATGGCTTTAGAAATCCCTATACTTCTTTCTGAAAATCTTGTGTTTTCTACAAATGCAGATGGAGAGTACCCAGATGTAAGGCAGAAGCAGAACAACTCCACCATCATATCTTGTAGGAGGAGGAAAGCAATGTGAATTCTTCCAGCCATTTTCTTGCATCCATTCTTGTTATGTCTTTCAGAGCTTTCCTTGCATTCCTCTGTTTTTTTCAGCCAATTTGTCTTTTTTCTAGTCTGTCATTCACTTTTTTCTTTTTGTGTTATTTTTCCTCTTCTTTCTTTCTTTCCTCCCAAACTACTCCCTCATTGTCAGTTTGCATCCATCCTCAACTCTGTAAAACAGAGCTTTCAAAGTTTATGCAGTTAGTGCATGTTACTTGCTCTGAGAGAATGAGGGACACAGAAAGCAGTGACTAATATCAGAATCATGAGTGAAGATATGTTTTATTCATAAACCCTGCATCTCTAGTGAAATTAAAAGCAAAGCAAAGGGTCGAAGATCTGAACCCTCTTTCCTGGAGCCTGTAAACCAATAAAGGCTTTATATTAGCTATCGATATCTATCTCTGACTTGGCTTAATAACATCTTATTCCCTGTTTTCAGCAGCCATCAATAATATTTCTGCCTGCCCGCTCAGGTCCCCATCTCTGCGTGCAATTGCATTATAAGGGTCTATAAGCCCAATTTGCTTCACATTCTTATTTTTGGAAAAGGCTGGCTGGCTTTTGTAATGAGAGCAGCTGCCAAGAAGGCTTGACAGAATTTGTGGCCCATCTGGCTTATAATCTTCATTCAATATCTCAGGAGCCTAAACTCCCAGACCAACTGATAAGTCAGAGAGTATAGGCAAGCAGTGGCAGTAATCTTCCTTGTGATTTCTCATTAAGGACAGGGACATCTCAGTGAATCTTTCATATCCTGGCTATCACAGTTTTGTTTGGTTGGGGTTTTTTTTCTTTTCTTTTTTTTTTTCCCCCTAACAAGACCAGAGTTGTTCCATTATTTAAAATTATGTTAAAAAAACAAACAAACAACATGGCAGTTTAAAAAGTACTTAGGTTCCCTTATATCATGTTTAAGAAGCCAGGAAATCAATGGTTTGATTATGCCTTTAAACTCAACAGCGGTTTTCCACTGTTCATACTTAAAGTATGTGTGCTGACATATTCCTCTCAGAATCACAGAAAACAGGGCAACAGATGATCCTGAGAAAATACCTAGCGTGTTTCCCTAACACAATGTAGAACTGGTTACATCTCCAGGATCCTCAGATCTCAATCATCTTTGTATCAGACTCCGACTACCTCATTAAAGCTTTAAATCCTCGGTTTTCAAAGGTTTTTTCTGTTATCTCAACTTCTCCACAACTTTCCGTTTCTTCTCCAAACACAGAAACAAGTTGACTATCCTTCATGCAGCACTGCCCACAAATCCCTCACTTCTTGAACATGAATATCACCAAATTTTTTACTGTTTCTTCATAAGTTTTGTTTTCCAGAACACTATTCATCTTCACACACAGTTCCTTTTGTGGAATACTAAACAGCATGCAGAGATACTTGCACCACCCATGTTAGGGAGGCCACTCAGCTCCCTCAGCTGTCCCTTTACATTTCTTCCAGCCTCAGCTGTCTGAAAGCTAAACCTTATGTTTAAACTTACCACTCTGGCTCTTTCTAGGAGCCTAAACTTCCTGCAGATGTCAGGAATGAATAGCTTCAGAGTGCTAATCATCTCACCTATTTTAGAGAGCTATCTTCAGAAGGTCTGAGATGCCTTTTGAGAAAGCAGACATTCTCTGTTGATTACAGTGGGGACAAGCTATGACCAGAGGCCCAACTTTTACAGGACTATCAAGATCAATTCCTCTATTAGCAGAGGAAATGAATAATGTATTTTTTTTTCTTACAGCTCTTCATGTCACATCTAATTTTTTGATTTCTTGTAAGATGAGAAGTTCACATTTTTTGTTCCCCTCCTTTTAGGCATTCATCACCCTTGAGATAAAAACTGAGCTCATATAGTGGTTATCTCTAATATGTTGGAGCTTTTTATTGCACATACTTTTGACAAAAGCCTCTGAGGTCTCCTAGATCTTTGCCCCACACACCTGATGGGAAACACCCCAGGAGACATTAAGGGAAGGGACAACAGGCCAAGCGGATAAACACAGGAATAAATATAAGTTCATACAGTATTTTTCACACATTCTTATGAAACAATTTTTAAATATTGAAAACCTCTCTTAAAGAAAAAAAAAATCAACAAACCTTAAAATAAAACAATGTAAAATAAAATAGGGAGAATTGCACCTTACTTGGAGCAATACTTCCATAAATGTGAGGATGAAGAACACTTGAAAGTCATATGACCTGACACTGGAAAAGAGAGCAAATAGTTTAAGAAATTGAGGAACATATTTTTCCAAATTTTTTGTCCCCTTTTTTTCTCCCCCGAGGTCAGACCCAATTTCAAACATGTTAGGCAGCATTATAAAAGTAACCACATGGACACTGTGCTTTAAAATCCATTCAACTGTGTGGTCATCTTCTGTTTCATAGCATAAGGTTTTATGGGGAGGAGGAAAGTAAAAACCCATTAGGAAACTCTGCCAGCACGGCAAATAATTTACTTCACAGGTGGGTCTGCTGATTTTTTTAGGGCTCATTGCAGTTTGGATAAGGATGCTGTTTAACTTCTAGCTCTACTTATTGTACTGCTACCATGTCATGAGAATTACAGGATAAGAAAAAAATTCTGGGTCAAACAAATTTTATTTTATTTTTGGTTAAATTGTTCTGCACCCAAGTAGTTCCCTATGATCTCAGCTACAGTGGATGGATATGGGATGGATTCTTATACTAATTTTCACACGAGTGGCACACGAGTGGCAAGAAGCACTTTTGAAGTAACACATTTTAGGAAAAGCATAGCTGAAGTTGGAATTAGGTAGCTAAAGGTAAGCCACAATCTGGAAGCCACAGATTACCTGCTTGCAGCAGAGAACCTCAGCTCATTAGATTGCTAACTCACAAACTCATTAGCTCTCTTCTCATTATATACTTAGCCCTATTTAGTTCACTGCTCATCTTTCTGTTCAACCTATTATTTGCTCCATGCACTATATATGACTCAGAGTTGGTATAAAGTAGTTAATTTCAGTGAAATTCAACAAGTTTTACCTATAAAACTTGCCTATGCTACTGTGGATTTTTTTTTTCTGTTTGTTCACTTGTTTGTTTGTTGTTTTGAGATTTTTTGGCCTCTGCATTGCATAGAATTTATATGATGAAAACATTAAAATAAAAGCAAGCCAAAAACTCAGTCATCAACCTTTAGTGTACTTGGAAAAAAATAATATGGCAGAACAGATTTGTTTCCAAATTTAATCTTTGTGTTTTTCTTCATCAAACTTGAAACCATATTTTCCTGAAACATCTAAAACTGCAAATTGGCTAGTGTGTGAAGGACTGATGTCTGTTCAGTTCAGAAATGTGTGTTTCTGATTGGCAAAAGAACTCCATCTCTTGCTTATAACATTAAAAACCTGAGTACAGTTACCGCAGTTGAAGGGATTAGTCATGCGCCAAAAGTGAAGCAAGAGTATGCTGCAGAAGACTTAAAATTGAAAGGAAAATCACGACCTGTCAAAAAAAGAGATAAACTTAACTTTTCGAACTAAGATCATGGTACAAAAATATGGCAACCTGTGGCCTGGAAAGTTAATTTCTGCTTATGGTTCTTCCCCAAAATCAGATAGACCAAAATGTATTATTATTTATATAACATGAGTTTCCAAGTAGCAGATGAGATCACTGTCCCAACATCCCAGATTCTTAAAGAGCTTACTGCTCTGAAGGGCTGAAATTATTAAAAGTCAGGTAGGCAAAATATAGGATGGACAAGTTTCCCTACCCTAGCAGATTCCATTTCAGAGTTCTGGGGTGGAAACTTGTATTTTACACAGAGCAACCACCCACCAATCTCTAAGTCTTATTGTCACAAAAGCAACCTTTCCTGCACAGCCTTTTCCAAAAATAAACACATTGGATACAATTCCCTTTCAATTTTGTGGTGTAAAAAGATAAGTGAAAAGCTACTTACCTGAATTATGACAAAATAATAGAATGGTTTGGGTCAGAAGAGATCTTGAAGATCATCTAGTTCTACCTCCCCCACCATGGGCAGGGATGCCACACACTAGACTTGGTAGCTCATGGTTACATGTCTGATAATTAATTTTGGGTACAACCATTTGCCAAAATGGTTATAGCTGCTTCTTCAAGAGAAAGGTGCCATAGAAACACTGATGTAACTCAAACCAGCATTTTTAATTTTTCTTCTCTCTGAGCCTCAAGGAAGGACATCATTATGATTTACAGAAGAATCATGTTTCCATGTTTTGGGGTGATGAGATTTCAGGTATTGCAGTGTTCTGGTAGAATTTCCATGTGTTTCTCCTGCTGTTTAAACTCCAGACTGTTGTCAATCCAACAGAAAGGTAGAAAATCGTTACAAGGGCAAGAAAGTAATAAAAATAGCACCAAATTAAGAGTAAATAAAATTATTTCCAAATCCTCCCTGCAGGATCAGTAGTAGTCTACATCCCTAACAATGTAAGAAACAGAATGAAATTGGAGGGAAAAAGGGATATGAGATACAAAAAAAGGAAATAAAAAAAGAAGGTTCTATAAAAATTCAGCTTCATTAATGGGAGATACTGCAAGAGAGGAGTTCAGGGATTCATTATCTCAAAAATAGCAGTCCAAACTGACAGGAGTGGGTGAAAACTTCCTGACCCCATGGACTAGCGGATTTCACAGTTACTTGTATTTGTCTTTTTAAAAGTTAGGAGGTGTGGGGGGAAAAAAAGGAAAGGAATAGCCTGTACTCTGAAGCCTTGGGGATTTTCTGATACCGTGGAAAGGAAGTAGAGGGAAAATGAAGCATAAACAAGCTAGAGCTCCTCCCCACAAATAACCAATAGAGACTAAAAATACTATTACAACTGTACAATAATTTAAGGTCATGGTATTCCCTTTTCCAAGCCTGTGAAAACCTGACCCACATAAGGCATTAAAATTCAAAACACATGAAAATTAGGAACTCCTGGAAGCAGTTTCTATAAGTACAAATTTTCACTGCCTACGTCTAGCATTTAAAGGAAACCATCTAGATAATTAAAATGCCTATAAATGAAATGTCAAAGTTAAATGTTTTCCTTCTTTTCTTTGCCTTTTTTTTTTAGGGGAAAAAAAAAGGAAAAGTACTAATGCTTAGGGAAACTGAAACCTTTATTCTAAAATAACATAGCTTAAATACCACTATCTTTGTAAAAGAATAGAATAATTCTATAGAATAGAAAAATAACACAAAAATGGTCTAGCCATTTCACTGCTCACTATATAAACTTTATGAAATAGGGGAAGTTTATGATAAGTGTATATATTGTTTTAAATACTGCCATCATTTCATTATTTTAAACATGAGTCAGAGTGCATGTAGCTGTCACTCCAGTGTTCTAGGAAGAAATTAATCATATACAGAGAAAAAATTAATAAAAAAGTCAGTATTTGGCAGCCTTCAGATTCCTTTTCATAACTCTCATTTTTCTCTGATAGATGGAACTGATGAAACAAGGAAATAAATCATGCACAATTAAAATGAGTAAAAGCTGAAAAGATTCTATCAGTGATTATGTTAAAGAAAATGGGAGGTGGAGGGAATTCAAACATGGGTTGGATTCCCTCATTTATCATTCATTGACACTGATACCTGAATTTTAATTGAAACCTCCCATGTGGTTGGCATCTGTCAGGATGAAGCAGGTTTTCAGCACGAAGAGGGGAAAACTTTGTTTTGAGCTGGATTTCAAAACTGAGGGGAAGCAGTAGGAGCCCTTCTTATCTGTTGCCATCATGGTAGTCTGGGAAGGATGCTGGAGTCTTGGAGGGTTCATCTTCCTTTTTCATTATGGGTGGGACTCAAGTAATATACAGCATTTTGTGTCTCCTCACTCTGCCAGGTAAATGGGTATTTTACTCTTCGTATTGTGGGAGCTATAACACATTCCCAGAACCACAGCTGTGACGAAGCATGGCAACATAATTCACCAGTCAAAATATCTCTGAGGTGTTACTATTTGAACCAATATATTTAAACCATATTTTTTAATTGTTATTTAAAAATTAGGGGTTGAGCTGGGGAAATAATAGTGCTGGTACAAATTTTTCACCACAAACCAAATTTTTTTGCATTATTTTTTCTGCTTATTTATACAATTTAATTGCTGCCCATAAAGAATGTTGTGAAAAATAAAAAAAAAGGTCTGTTTTTAAAGGAGAATTCTTCTTGTTGCTGCTAAGGACAGTGACACTACAAGATTTGCCAATGATATGGTCTCTTGGGAAAAGACCATAGTCTTGTATGGTCATATAAGAAGGAAAAAAAAAACCAAAATAAAACCCTGTATATTTGCTAAAGAACTAAACATCCAGGCTGATAGAGTTTAACAGATTCATTTCTTCTGTGGGTAAGGCATGGCCCTGATTGACCAGTTGGTTCCCTTTGTTTGGAGTCTCTTGGTTTTCAAGACCAAAAGACTTAAAACATAACTGGCTGATTTATTTTTCTTCTTCCCTGCTGCTTGATGATGTAATACCGTGAAAAAAACTAGGTAGGAACCTAATCCCAATTCTGTTGGGATATCTGCACTAAATGCTTTTGGATAACAAGGCTCTAGTAAGGAAATCACTCATTGGAATATTGTAATATTTTCTTGTCTAATAAGTGATGGAGGAGTTTTCTACCATTTCTCCCATCTTATATCAGAAAGAAGGAAGGATAAATGTAACTGTTATGGTTTCCAGAGTATGAAAAGGAAACTCCATCACCTGACTACACTATTAAGTGAAAGAGTAATTTATGCTACAGGTGATACTGGAACAAGTCTCAAGTTACACCAAAGAATACAGAGGTAGAGATTACCGAGGTTGACTACTGAGATGTGAAAACTTAGCTCTCACCAGAAGCTTAAGGGAATTAAGCTTCAAAGCCAAACACATTCAACAGCTTTACTAATCATCCATCAGCTATAAAAGGAAAACTGACCTGGCTGCTAAGAAACTAAGTTAAAAATAAAAAAGAAATACAGTTCCTTTGCTTAACCAATACTTCTTCTTCACCATTTTCTAAATATTCCAACTATAAAATGGGGGTAGTCTTACTCATACCTCAAAATAGTGCTGGGAGTGTAAGTATTCTGTTTCTCCTTTTTTTTTTTTAGTAAGTTTAGATTTTCTGACAATGGAAGTCAGACAAAAGGATAGATAAACAAGAAAAGTGAATATAAAGGAACAAAAAAAAAAAGATTTTTCTTTCACAATCTCAACTGAATCCTTGAAACAGATGGGACTTTCCCAGGGTGGTATGTGACAAAGAGGGGCTAGCTTTCAATCCAAACTTTTTTTTTCATTACTATTAGATGTCTTGGCTGAGGGAACATTTTAATCCCTACTGTTTTTCCATAAGAAAAATTGATACAAAGGGGAAAGGACTTTCCTGGGGTGATGAGCAATAAAGAGAGAATACAGCATTTTGTCTGTGCTCTGAAACCTACAGAGGAAGCAGCACTGAAAGCCTACATGGCAATAATATGTGATAATATCAAAAATATTGCAGCTCTGAGTGGGAAAATGATTGGAATCTGATATTCCTGATCAGTATCTCAGTATTTCCTGATGTTCTTTTATCAGAAAAAGGGGATAACAACCAGGAAAAAAAACCCAAAAACACCTCAAACCTTTATGAATAGAAAGTGGGAGGGTCTAACACCAACAGAAGAACTCTGCAGAAAGCCTTAATTGATGTATCATGTAATGTGTAGAACTTGTTATTCATAAAATAGGCAGGGTCTTGTGTATTGAATCATATATATGTGGTTAAAAACGCACTGCTTCTGGCTATAGATCTCCATATCCATATGCTGGGAATGCTTAGCAGCACCTGACAGTACAGTGCATGTGAATCTCAATGGTTCTGTTGTGTTTGTGGTACCCTACCACTGGAATTTGCACAATGGAAAAGTTTCACAAAGTTTGAGAGTTGTAATTCACTTGAATTCAGAAGCTTATGCATAAATTCACACAGACTAAGAAGTTGCTACACAAGTTTAAATTTAA
>NW_008246062.1:3662844-3669815 GCF_000691975.1 Corvus brachyrhynchos
TTTATCTTCACTGAGGATCTGTAAATGAGAGTCAATAGCACAGTTATTAATTTAATGGATGCAACCTAATTGGGAGGTGTTGCAAAGCCAAGTGAGGTGAGAAGAGCAATGTAAAAGGATATATGAGACATGGTGATAAAAGAACAATCCACAACTCAAAGCTGTAGCGTGGGATGAAAACCAGATGGAGAATAGGTATGTACTTGAGGAGTAAGAGAGAACCACTTGGAAATTAGTTCTGCAAAAGGAAAAAAAAGTAGAAATCACATTGTTTAGCAGAATGGATGCCAGTTTGCAATGTTATATAACACTTAGAGCAGACTGAAAAATGAAAAACGCTTGTTTGCATACACAGAGAAACTATTTCAGGGACAAGGTAGACAGGACAAGTAGAAACTTGCATTTCTGTTCCACTACAAAGATAAAAGGTTTTGAGCTGTGCAGGTAAGAAACAAAGTTTTACCCAGGTGAAAAGGTGTTTGCAAGCCACACTTTAGTTCCTCTTTACTTGGTGAAAGACCAAGGATTAGATTCCTCAGAGTACTCAGGTATTTAGATATATATGTGCCTAATGAGATTTTCAAAACCATCTATGCATTGATTTTGATGGGAATTAGGCATATGTGAACAGTTGGAATACTCATTTGATGTCTATTTGCCTCTTTATGCATGTTAATAGCTATGTAAGTGTTTAAGCTACTTCTGAAAATGGATCTTAGCTATTTAAATGAATTGCATTTTATGATGCTTAGGCTGAAATTGCTTTAAAAATCTAGGCGTTAAAACCTGATTCCTGATATTTCACTTAGAGCTAAATGTAGGAGTCATCTCCCATAACACTGGTTGCCTAAAATTTTAGCCTCCTGTCTAAGCTGCATGTCAAGGCTTTCTGTAATCAATGAAGGGAGTTAGATACCTCCAGAGAGTGATTCATCCTAATATGGTGCCTAAGAGAGGTGACCCATTTCCACCTCTCCCCATTAACTGCAGAGACAAGCTAGATAATGATCCTTGCCCAGAATTCACTTTTAGCGTAGATGAGGGAAAATCATCCCCACTGCTATGATTCTCAATGGTAAACTCCAATCTGATTGATTTCAGGTTAACGTCACCTGTAAAAATAGAATAAAGCTTTGATTTCATCAGAGAGACGTGGGACATCTGTTACAAATATCCAGAATTATAAAAGAGAATATTCTGTCATTGATACTGGTGTAATATTCAGTTGAGAAATATTAACAGAAAGATTAAGCAAAAAGGTCAGGATGTTTCAGACAGTATAAAATAATGCTTATTTTAGCTATTTACCCTTAATATTTATTAAAGTGTTTTTTAAGTGGTCAACCCCTTTTGTGGTTTTCTTTTTTGCAAAGAACTATCTCTTACACTAAGCTAATTTTTAATTGAGCTGAAAGTGCTGTTTCTGTTCATTGTCATTACAATGAATTTTAGAATAATTACGAGAAGTGTTTGTTAGATGTGTCTGTCTTGATCATGTGAAGTAAATAACACCCCTGTTGTCCCACATATTTTTTATTCAACTTTCAGCAGGTAATCCAGGCAAAACAGGATTTTTTTTTCCCCAGATAAAAATAAGTTTGACAGGCAGAGTTTGGAAAGGAGAGAGAAGTACACATAACTGAAGACGGTGCTGCCAGCATGGTGTTCTGCGCTAGCAAACTGTCAAAAATAATAGCAACAGCTTTTATTTTTTTTCATTTTCTATTTTTTTAAGGAGCTGGTTATAGAGGACCTTTTATGTTTAGAAAAGGAAAAAATCTATACTAAATTCTTTTTAAACTTCGCTGCTTTGTTGTGTTTCTTTAAGTCTATATCCGCAGGGAGATGTACTGCCTGTGGTTTATGGAAGATGGCAAAGATATGATTAAATTAGCCCTTCTATTTCAACAGCAACATCACAAAAGGTTGCCACAGTGCAGTAAGTTCTTCCATTAGGATGTGGAGGGATTTTTAGTGCTGTCGGGTTTTGTTTTGTTTTCTTTTTTTTTAAATGAATTAGAACAATCATTATTCATTAATAATACTCAATGCTTCCATACTAAAGGAGCATTTGTCCAAAGGGCTAAACCTTTTTTAGATAACCATAACGGAACCATTGTTTCATTTTGTGGATATGACTATTTAGGCAAAAAAGGTTATGAAGGTTGTTCAAGGTTGCACATAAATTCAGAGAACAGAGAAGACTCGACAGTGACATGCAGGTACACTGGCTTCATGGACGAAGGAAAGAGCAAAATTTAGTTTTTGGGAAAACAAAGTACACACTAAAACTCAGGTTTCATAGCAGCACAATGAAGATCTTTGCATGCTCTTTTCTTTCTGCATCTATATTTTACTGCTGTTTTTAGAAGAACTGCTTTCTTTCACACAGCCATATACTTTCATTTTTCTTCACAAAAAATAAAATAAAAGAAATCTCATCATACCCTTCACAACTATTACTCTGAGAGCTTACTTATATATGGCAAGTAAGTTACAGAGCACTTAAAAATGCAGCTGCAAGGCTGTGCGAGGACTGAGAAGTTGCAAAGATGAATCTGTGCAGCATGAGCCTCCCTTTAAGGAACCTTGAACACTGACTGGACTTACAGTTCTAATCTGCATTAATTTTATTAATTAAATTTTCAGCATAAATCTAAATGGGTTATAAACAAATAAATGACTGAACAGTGCTTGAATACTCATAGTTTTAGCATAATATCTGACTGGGCTTTATCCACGACCTAAAGGTGGGAACTCGATATGTTCTCTCGCCCTTCTCTCATCCCTGGGGACAAAGAGTCTTCTGAAGGTACATATCTATATCAGGACCATTAATCTGAGGATTATACCCTTATGCCATCTAAATTATTTGTTGCCTAAAGAGATTATACTGTTGGATGCATGGAAAATTACCCATTCTGCATATGCAAATTCAGGCTCTAAATAATGTTCTTGACATATTGAACTCTTATGGGTTAGTCTGATAGGATTTAACATACACAAATAACTTCGCTAGAGCTTTTTGAGCATTCTCTAGAGCTTTATTTGTTCCACAGTTCAAGGCATCTTTGGGAAATTAATTTCCTCTAAATTTGGACCAACTTCTCAAGTGTCCATTTAAGAAGAAGGAACACAATAATTCCATCATAACCCTTCTTTTATGTACTTCCATAAGGAAACTTTGCTCTTAATTAGCTACTTATGATGGAAGAAACGCTGCATTTTGAGAAATGAAAGCCCAGGATGTGTAAACACTTACTGAAATGAGCAATTCACTTCAGATATGAAAAATTATTGCCTTTCACTTAAGATCTTAAAGGACACTCAATTATTATTCTAGATGGGATAAATGTACTTATTGGTGTAACAAAAAATACACTTGCTATTATTTTGATTAAAACTTTTTTCCTCTTTCTGCATGTATATGTTTTTTTCAGGATGTTGTGTAGTCCTTTTAATGTATAAGCTCCTTCCTTAATTGTTTATTTGAGTCTTTCAAGTCCTTATGACAGAAAAGAGAATGCAATTGAAAAATTAGACCTAAGCCTTAGAATGCATAAGGTAAAAGCTGGAACTGAATCATTATGGTCTCTTCTGAAGTGGTTGTAGCCTGTTTAATTACTATTATTGGTGATTAGTTTCCAATGACATGTCTTTAAATGACATATCTTTCCTTCATCATTGTATGGAAAGAAAAAGTGCTGCCAAGGAAGTGCACCCTTGGTTATTAGGTACTCTCATGGATTTTAACTGCTGTTTGGGGCAGTCTGTCCTCTGAAACTGGGACTGAAAATCTGGGCTGAAATAAAGACACTAAGAAGATGAAAAAGGATGAAGCAGATACTATTCTTAACAGAAAAGGCTTGAGATAACTCTTCAAATGAGAACTTTCCTTGGGATCAGGAGATTTAATTCCTTTCACTGCATTTCAGTCTTTGAATGTTGGAGATGAGTGTTGATGGAATAAGTGATTCTGAATTGTGTAGGTTACATTTTCATGTCAAATGGAAAAAGTAATTGAAGAAGTAAGGAGGCAGTGGTGGTGCGGGGGGGCATATATTTGACCAATGTTCACTGTGACTTTAACAGGGCATCACAGGAAAATAACAAATTAGAAAGTAGAGGTGAATATCCACCAACCTAAGAACAATTCAGGATCTCTGATAGTCTTGTACTTTTTTCATTACTCTGTGTTAGACCACAGTACATTATATTCACAGTTGTTAGCAACTGAGACAGCTAGACAGAAGCTCATGCAGTTATTTGACTCCAGTTTTAAATTAACACTCTTTTTGACAAGCATCACCTAAATTGTTTTTGAAAAATCTCAATCTACAGTATGAAACAATATCTAAACCCAGTCTCCGCTTGAGTTAAGTTTGATAGATATTGGATTAAGATGCAGCACTGCAGCCTCTACTTAGTTCATTAAGGGCACGATCCAATGCCCAGTGACATCAATAAGAGTTTTTGTATTGATTTCACTAGTTTTTTGATTGCACTGTAAATCCCCGATCCAAGAAAAGCTCTTAAGCCTGTGCTTAAATTCATTGCTGGATCCAGTCGCAGATAACGCCTGTTCTAGTTCTCTAGATTCTTTGTGCCGTTTGTCTTTTATTGCTGTGATTAAAATGGTGAATGAGGACAATACTTTTACAAACTCTCTGATGTGTATAGAGATGAAAGTTACTTCCCCAACTGTTTTTCTGCAGGAAAGAGCACAGGACGGATTATGGCAGATCTATGGACTCTCTAAGCTCAGAAAAATATATCACAAAATATTTCGTTAAGGCTGAATGTTATTTCATTTTGACTGTTTTCAGACCCCTAAATTGTTAAAAGAATTGAGGACTATATTGCACAAACTGAAAGGAAAAGAAAAAGAAAAATCACCACTAACCCACAAGTTGAAGAGAAGTTAGCTCAGGAAGGAAAAGCTTTAGATCTAGGTTACAATAGAGCTGCAGATGCTGACAGATGACAAAGCGTGAACTCTGAGCAGTGTTAGACTCGTCTAATTTTATAGATTTTAACATAATTATCAATGCTTTCCTTTCAGCTATTATGCCATTTTAATTGCATGCAGCTTATTTCTATGGTTTATAGAGCTATATCTGCAACAAGAAAATGAAAGAAGCAAAATGAAAATTGAAGAATTATGCTAAAGAATCTACTGAGTTCTGAATCAGTGCCTTTTACTTTATCTGTGGTTCATTTTTTTCTGTTTTTGCTTTTATACTGATGGCTATTATAGGTCAATGACTGTCTAGGTGGTTTTTCTGCTGAAGAAGTCACTTTGCAAAATTTTCAATCTTCAAAACTTCTGGAACGTCACTTGTTAAAGTTATATTTTTCATTTCTTCATTTTTTAAATACATCTAAATAACCAATAAAATTTTCCATTGTCTTCTGTGTCCCTTTCATTCATGCCATGGTTTCTTTGCCACTCTCTACTTCAGATAGATATTCAGCATTTACCCAGGAAATTGAGAAATGTCTCAGGCCCTGTAGAAACCACCATATCAAATGCATTTATCTCTATTTTTCCCCCACCCAGTAATGTTAGTTCATTTGTTTTTGCTCTGTGGGAATACCTTTCAAAGCAGCTGCATCTCTATGCATTTTAAACTTGAGCTGGTTGCCTCCATCATTTCACTGCAGCTGGGGTTTACTTCTTGGGTGGAGTTGTTCCTCTCCTCTTGCCTTAACACAAGCACTTCAGCAGCCTAGGACCTTCATCATAATTCATGCTATTTCAAAGATGCCAAAAGGAATTATTAATTATTTGATGCTTATTACCAAGCTCTGTAGGGCAAAACCATGGCCCACAATGTGTGTGCAAAGCATCTACTACAAGAGGAGCTCACCTTTGTGTAGAGTCTTCCAGGCACTACAGGGGATGTATTGAATGTGATGTTATCTATCCACAATATGTGCAAGAATTTGTTCTGCCCTTGCTCCAAGCCATGCAGTTGCTGTTGAGCTATGAGCCAAAAATAATAAGCTCTGGTGGGAGAGAGGCTGAATTATCTTGGGCTCTGCCAAGATAACTCTGCCACACAGCTTTTAAATTGGCACTCGCTTGTGTCTCACACCGTGGTCAGAACTATCTCATACCTGCCCCAGATCAGCCAGGTAGATTGATCTTGGTACATACATAACTGTTAACAATAATGGCCTGTTTCAGTGCTTTTATTACAACAACATTATATTTACCCTCCAGGAACTGCTATCAGAATCTTGTCCCCTGTTTATATGTACATGTATAAATATACTGACTGCCAGCAGGTATGGTGAAGAAAAATAGGAGGGTTAGAAAATGTCTTGCAGATAAGAATTTCTTTTTAAATGTTAATTTTTAAGACTTCTCCCCCTCTGCCCCCAGTATGTCTGACTGTAAACTTCATCTTAAAACTTTTTTTTTATTATTATTATTATCACCATCATAGCTAGAGCACATACAGGCAGAACATCAGTTTAGTGTGACCTTTCTGAAATCATAAGCAATTCTTTCTCTTTGTCATAGCGATAATAGAATGGATCAGATACTTCCTGAAGACATTATAATAGAGTTCAACTGTCTAAGCTGTACACTAATGAAAAATGTAAAATCCATCTCTTCTCTACAGTGGTCTCTAGTAGAACAGAGATGCTGTCTTGCAGAGAGCTTTCCATATGGTACACTGGGAACTCTGATATTTCTTGTACTGTATGGCAGATTTCACCATGGGCAGGACATTTTTTTCTTTCCATTCTGTATGCCACTTCTATAAAGACATGAATGCATTAACTAATAAGCTTTTATCTACCTTACCCATTCTTTCCTAACTTCCTTTGCAACAGCAAACTACAGTGTGATACATGAGACAGTGGAGGAATGTGATAAATGTAATTCCTTTGACTTTTTATACTAATCTAATCCTTCAGCAGGTGTAAATCAGTGAAGCTCCACTTTGCTTTATTTTTTC
>NW_008246062.1:3669848-3674117 GCF_000691975.1 Corvus brachyrhynchos
AAAGCTTTAGACTGAAATTTCTGTAAACAGGGCTCTTATGTCCTTTTTTACAACACAGGTAACATTGTTAGGAAAACTGATTTTCAAGTGTTCAAGGTCATATTGGATGGGGCTTGGAGCAAGCTGGTGTAGCGGGAGGTACCCCTGCCCATGGGAGGGGGGTTGGAACGAGATGATCTATAGAATCCTTTCCAACATAAATCATTCTATATGTCTATGATTTTCCTCTATCTCCATGAACAAAACAACAAAAACCCCACAGGCAAACAGACAAGCA
The DNA here is from genome assembly GCF_000691975.1 of Corvus brachyrhynchos. Classification (NCBI taxonomy): domain Eukaryota; kingdom Metazoa; phylum Chordata; class Aves; order Passeriformes; family Corvidae; genus Corvus; species Corvus brachyrhynchos. The sequence continues at coordinate 3,670,126 of NW_008246062.1, forward strand.
AACAAACAAATGCAGAGCATGTTCTTTCTCTATTTTTTTTCTTTTTAACACACATGTCATCAGTATCATTTCCTTCTTCTCCTTTTAACCTCTCAGTTTGGTGGTTGTCCAGGAAAGGGAGATAGTGAAACATGATAGAATATACTGTTTTAACTGACAGTTTTATTAAATAAAACTTATCAATGAGCTCTTGTGTTTGGATTAAAAATAATACATTTTACATTGTAGTATTTCCAAACAGACAAGTTGCAGAAGCTTTCCTTCTGTAATATGCTCATTATTTTGAATTTTCTTTGTGGTTTCAAACAGAGACTTATAAAAAAATACAAGTTTCTACAGGACACTATTTTCAGGGCAGTTCTAATTTCTGTGCTTCATGTTCTTTGGTAAAACTGTCAATAAGACTGCTAATTAGTGTCCATTTTGATGCGGTATTTCTTATTTATATCTTGATATATTAAGTTTAAAGAAAAGGAGAGGACACTATTCTTGCTACACTTGTATATATATCTCATTTCTGGAATATCATTTAAGTAATTCTTTTGTACAGCATTCTTAGCATGTGCTTAATTATGAAAGGTGCAATGTCAGACAGGAATTTTGAGATTGGATTCTTCACCTCTGCCACTAGTTTCATATGTTATTTTGCTTGTTTCAACTGGTTTCTTTTTTATCTCATTTTTAAATTCAACTAGTGTATCAAAAAAATATCACAACAGCTATGATAATACCTGGCCACTGTGGTTTCCATCTGGATTTTCTCTGTTGCTTCCTCTGAAGGCTCAGCTCTGGTAGGGTAGCATTTCTGTGATTTTGGCCACATATTATGAGAAAAGAATATGATTGAGATCTGGTTACTGACCCTGCATGAGATAAAAGTGATCAATCTGTCACAGTCATTTTCCATGGCTAGTCAGAAAAGTAACCACTTTTTTTGCAAGTCAAAGGAGCTAAAGTTAGGGTGGCTGAAAAATAAGATTTTGTTTTGTGAAAAATACAATCATACACATAGTCTTAAATCTGTGTGTCAGTGGCTATTTCAAATTTTACGCTAAAACCCCAAAAGTCCCTTCAATGATTTATTAAAGCTGTTTCAGTTATGCCAAGCATGAGACACATATTCAAAAAAACCCCTACCAAATCTGGAATAGGAATTTTGGTTACATTTCAACCAAAAATGAATGTGATAATGAATGCCATGCTTTTGTTATTCTGGAAATAACAGTATTATAAAGGTCAAAATAGTGAATTATGTCAATGGAGGCATCGGTTCACACTCCAAACCATATGGTCCTGATTTCATCTACCCAGTGAACTGCTAGAGAAACTGGACTACTGAAGGAATGAAGAAAACTTGATAATTGTTAATCTCTTTATTCACACAAAGGAAGTCAGTAATTCTCAATCAGCCTGAGTCTTAGAATCATACAATGATAGAATAAACAGAGTTGGAAGGGACCCATCCGGATCATCATACCCAAATCCTGGTCCTGCACAGGACACTCCAAGAGTCTGAGTTCAAGAAGTGTTTAGACAATGCTCTTAGGCCCATGGTGTGATTCTTGGGGTATCCTGCGTAGGAGCTGCACTCAATGATCCGGATGGGTCCCTTCCAACTCAGCATATTCTATTCTATTCTATTCTATTCTATTCTATATCCCACCATGTGCCTGAGAGCATTTTCCAAATGCTTCTTGAACTCTATTGGGCTTGATGCTGTGACCACTGCCCCGGGGATCCTGTTCCCATGCCCAACCACCCTCTGGGGGAAGAACCTTTTCCTGAAATCCAAACTAATCCTTTCCTGACTCAGCTCCCTCCTATTTCCTTACGTCCTGTCAGTGGTCATCACAGAGATGAGATTGGTGTCTGCCTCTGCACTTTTCCTCATGTTGAAGATCCCAATGAGGTCTCCCCTCAGTCTTCTCCAGGCTGAACAGAGAGAGTAACTTCATCCACTCCCCACAAGTCGTCCCTTCCAGGCCCTTCGAAATCCTTGTAGCCCTCCTTTGGATGCTCTCTAATGGCTTAATATCTTTTTTATATTGTGGCATCCAAAGCTGCCCCCTACACTCGAGTTGAGGCCGCCCCAGGTCAGACCAGAGCAGGACAATCCCTTCCCTTGCCTGGCTGGCGATGCTGTACCTGATGCCCCCCAGGACACTCTTGGCACTCCTGGCTGCCAGGGCACCAGGTATCTTTTCAAAGGTCTGCTCTCCAGTCCCTCGTTCCTCAGTCTATGCACACAACCAGGGTTGCCCCATCCTAGGTGAAGAATCCCTCACCTATTTTAAACTTCATGTAGTTGTTGATTCCCCATCTGTTGAGGTCCCTCTGCAGGGCCTTTCTGCCCCCAATAGAGTCGACAGCTCCTCCTAGTTTAGTGTCATTGGCAAACTTACTTCCTTCAGCTCCTGTCTCCAAGTTCTTAATGAAGATGCTGAAGAGAACTGGGCTGAGGATGGAGCCCTGTGGAACCCCACTAGTGAAAGGTCACCAGTCTGATGTCACCCCGTTCACTACAACTCTTTGTGCCTGAGCCACGAGCCAGTGGCTTACCCATCGTGTGTAACATGATTATCCAGCTGTGTTCTGGACTTTTTGTCCAGGATGCTGTGACAGACAGTATCAAAAGCTTTACTTTTTATGTCCTGAAATCCAAAAAGTTTACATGTATTGGCTTTCCTAGATGAACTGGGTAGGTTACCCTGTCATAGAAAGAAATCAGATCTGATAAGCAGGACTTACCCCTCATGAAGCTGTGCTGGCTGTTCTTGATGCCTGTGTTGTCCTCCAGGTGTTTTTCAATACCTTTCAGAGTCAGATAGTGAAGGGTGAAGGGAACACGGGAAGGATTGAATCCAACTAGAGTTTGAAATGGAGCACAAAGAAGATGAGTTTGTGTCCTTGTTGCCAAAATATGCATCATAAGATGTTTACTTGTTTGACACAAAACATTCCCACACACATACGCGTGCGCGTCCAAGTTTTAGTGAAAAAAAACACAGACAAAATCACCATCAACACTAAAATTCTTACACAGGTCTCTTTGCTTGATTTGCAAAAAAAATTGACGTATATTTTCTGCTGTGCTGGTGCTTCAGGAAAGGAAAGGATGTCAGAATGCCCTTATTTACACCTGAAAAACACTACAGGAATGGAGCATGAGAAGAAAATCAAGAATTAATTATCTCCAGACAAAGGCAAGAGACCACTTTAGTACTAGGAAACTTTCCAAAGATTAGTTTTAATTTTCTTTTTGTTACTCCTAAGTTGTAGCAAATTCTAAGAGTAATTAAAAAGCATATCCTTCCCAGTCCAAGAAACTATTTTTGATACTATTTCCTCTTTAAACATATTCTCATCAGATAATGGTCTCAATTATAGTACCATTTATGATAGGGTTTAAGGGATCATCACAGGGCATCTAGTCTTCCCCTCTCCCCTAAAATGGGATCATCAACTGTTGATCCTGACAGATGTCTGTTTAGCTTTGCACTTACTGACTTGCATGGGCCTTCTTAGAGAATCTGATTAAAATCTGTTAGAGTGTAATACATTTCTTGTGCCAAACAGGGAACACAAACCTTTGCACTGACCCTTTCCTTACATATCCAAAGTGTGTCTTCTCATTTTCTTGCTATAATAAACAATAGTAAATGGTTTTTTTTTTCCTTAATTCATTTTTCTAGCCATCTGTCATGGGTTAGCAAGCATAGTCCTGGAAGTGATGTTCTTGGAAAGGGGTGCTTATAGCTCCTCTATGACCTGACAGAACCTATCAGGTTAGTTTGAATATAGACAGTTTTTTAAGCCACTTAAAATTTTGACCGTCTCTGTGGTCCACATTTAAGAACGGACAAACCCCAGGAAGCTCTCTGTCTCGTTTCTGGTGCTGGGACATGTAGCTGCAGGGTCCGTACGGGACCTGCAGGGCCCAGGCCAGGCCCTGCTCGGGCCGGGCCAGCCACGGCCATCCCGGAGCGGTGCTG
>NW_008246062.1:3674199-3676546 GCF_000691975.1 Corvus brachyrhynchos
GTGCTGTGAAGAGCTGAAAACCTGAGGGAGGAGAAAGAAGAGATGCTTAAAGCTGAAATTCTGTTGTAAAGCTATGATATATCAGAGTACCCGTTGTAATTTCATGAAGGCATGGGGGGTGGAGTGTTCAACTTGTGAGCAAAAGCACCTGCTCTGAGATAGGCAGATGGCTGAAGCAGTGTGATTTGATGAGAAGTTTGAACGGGGAGAGATGGAAGCGATGAGGATTCTTGCTCCAATTGGAAGGAGAAGACCTCTGTTCCTAGAGATACTCCCAAAGATAGTCCTAGAGATGAAGATGATGAGGACGCTTTTCCACCCAGGGAAGGGCTGGGCCCTCTATTCTTAGAGATAAAATGTTCCCAGAGATGGATGAAGAGAAGTTTTGTTTCTGAACGGCTCAACCTTAAAATTGTACCCCATTAGCTCAAGATTGGACCCTCAAAAGCAGTTGTGGGGAAAGCTGTAAGTTGTGGGAAGGGACTCCCACATGATGCGAGCAGAGAACCAACCCGGGCATCTATCTCGTTGTGATAATGTCTCCACAGCATGAGCAAGAGAGACTTCTTTTCCTAAGTGAACTGAACAAGGTTATTATGGAAGTGGTAAACAGACTGAACATCTCAAGGGTTGTCTTTTTGCATTGTCAGTGGGAGAAGGGAGAAAGGTGGGGGAAGGAGAAGTGTTCTGAAGGTGTGGTATGATTTTATTTTTTTTTTCCCTTCTTTTAGGTCTATTAATAAACTGCTTTATATTCTTTCCAGTTTTGTGCCTGCTTTGCTCTTCTCCTAATTCTTATCTCACAGAAGGTAAACAGTAATGAGTATTTTGGACCAAACCACTGACACCATCTGACAGTCACCTCCTCTGGGAGCTGATCCATCTATTTCTTCAAATTTGAGACCTCAACCCAGTTGAAGTACTTTAGTTAAAACCACCAATATCAAGAAAAACAGAAAGATTATCTCTGCATCTTGCAAGTGCTAGTTTTGCATATACATGCCAATATTCTGGTGGGGCTTTTTTGCTCATTTTTTATCTAAATCTGGAACTGTTGAGTCATGTTAGGAATGTGACTCACAAAAAGGCATCAAATCTATTTTATTCAGAAATTTTACCTGATCACTGGTTCCTCAACTTGTATTTGTGTAGTTATTTTTAAATGCATATGTCCTTTTTAAACGGCATCATATTTTTCCAGACCATTTATCCAATTTGTCAAGATCATTTTACATTCTAATCCTGTACTGTAAAGTGCTTGCAGATCCTCTGCATATTTAATAACCGTAATCTCTCTTCCATTACTCAACTCTTTAATATTTCTTAAAGGACCAAGTACTGAAATTACTCTAAAGCACATCTCAAAACTACAATATCTCCAGAACATCCATGTATTAAAAAAAAAAAAAAATACACAGAACAACAACTTTGCATTAACCCTAAGGCAGTTTAGAGAAATATTACAAATTAATCCGACCACAAAAACTGTTCTTTGTCTAAAACAAACAAAGAAGTTTTATTATTAAAATTAACTACTGATGCAATTATTATATGTGCTGAAGAAAAATGTTTAAATTTGAAGAATTTGAATGGCTGAATAATACCAGCTCATATTTTTGCACTACGGTAAAATCATGTGATGGTTTAATAATACTGTGGCAAGGAATAATAGGCATTGGGCCAACACGCTCCAAGAGACGTTCACAAAGCATGGAACTGGTTCCTTTTTTTTGCCTTTTTCCTATTCTTGAAGTTATAATCTTCATTTTGAATCTAATAAGGACCAAAATAAAGTTTCAGAAATGCAGCTAATAAAATAAAAACTATCATATATATATTTAAATATAGTGCAATTCTTCCACTTTTGGTAAGTTCTTTTTGTGTACCTGCAGTAATGACCTTCAGTTGTCTTTACAGCTCAGATACCCTTCAGCTGGCTTTAGATATTGAGCAGCTAACTAACCCTAACCCTACAGTAGTTCTGCCATTGGTGCTCTCAGGTTGATATTTTTTTAACCTTGAAACTATCTCAGTGTATTTTTTACAACAGACAGGAAAAATTCAAAGAGCACAAGGCTATATTAATATTATTATTTATTTCTTCAGGTTTTTTCTGCAGTTGGTGTTTTTTTTCCCCTTAGAATGTAGAAAAAGAAAAGTGCAGCAAGCAATCTTTAACACTTAAAAAAATATAAATAAACCAATCTGTACTTCTTTGAGCAGGAAAGAAAAATATGTCCATGATCTGTGTGAAATTCTCTTGCCTCTAGAAAAGGATGTTACTTGGCTTTTTAGAGTCTTTTTTATTTCATAGGTAAAATTCCATAGTTTCTTTTTTTTTCTCTGT
>NW_008246062.1:3676583-3679439 GCF_000691975.1 Corvus brachyrhynchos
AAAAAAAGGTTAGGAATTTTTAAAGTGGAGATGGGAAAAAATCTGAAAATATAAACTACCGCAATAGGATAATTGTTGTACCTGTTTTAATTTTTCAATTTGTAAACATTATAAAAAATAAAATATACAGTATTAGCAATTGTTGAGGGTGAGCCAGGTCAAAAGCAGCTTGACAGCAAAACTTGCAGGTTATTGGTGGGAAACAAGATGAGCAGAAGTCAGCAGTTCTCCTTGCAGCAAAAGGATCATACCCATCCTGAGACACATGAGCAAAAACACAGCCAGCATCTCCTGAGAAATGGTTTTTCCTTCTGTTTGACCCACCTGAGATTTACTATGTCCAGATTTGTGAACTCCAGATGAGAAAGATGTGGAAAGGCTTGGGCAAGTCCAGGGAGACCCCCAGGGTGGGCAGGAGGCTGGAGGACACCATGGACAACACAAGCATGACAGCACCTGGTTTATTCAGTGTCCAGTAGAGAATAGCTCTGGGGACACCTAACAGAAGGCAAAGACAAAAATCAGAACAAGCCCATTCTAGAAGGTGCACAACACAAGGGAAAAACCCAATGTGTCATGACACAGGAAGTTTCAATTAGATACGAGTGTGGGGTTTTTATTATTTTCTTCTCCCTTATCTGAAGAAGGTCAAACGCTGGATCAGGAGGGCTCAGAGAAGGGGTAAGAACTATGTCCTTGAGAGATGTCAAGGAATCAGCTGGATCATGCCTGAAAAACCTGCCCTTGGCTGGCTCAGATTAGAGCAGGATTTTTTACTACAGGATGTCCCTACAAAAATACATGAATCAGTAGTTTTATACTTCCATATATTCTTGTAAGTTTGAATGTATTACAAAAGAGAAAAGTCAACAGAAAGCTGGTAGAGCCTACACAGTTCTAAGAAATCTGAAAGGCAGTGGCAAAATTGTTTTACAGAGATGATCAATGCTGGAAAAATTGCTGAAAGCACTGCCATGGTAATAGAAAGTATTTTCTATGAGTGGGAAATAAAGCTTTCATTCATTAATCTTTTTGAGAAGATATTGCTCCTCCTGCACAATGTCTGATAGTTTCTGGGCTACAAGCTAACTACAGTGCATGAGTAAGAAAATTCCTATGTACCAAATACTAATACTCTGTATGAAGGAAAAAATAATTTCGTCCTCTATCTTCCTTTCTTTTTTACTGTGATGATGCCAGGGCAATACCATTGCAGTATCTCATTCTTAGGAAAAAAATATTCCTCATGAGTTGGGGCTCCCGTGTGCATTTTTTTTCACCTTTAGTCTACCTATGGTACAAATAAGAATTAAGTCGCTAACTTACTTCCTAATTATGTTAGAAAAACTAAAAAAAAAGGAACTTGGAATTCCAGAATCAATAAATGTTACTTACACATTACACAAAGTGCTCCTAAGTCCTGCAAACTGTTATGATCAATATTTAGGCACCATGCAAAGAAACTCCTTTGGACTTGGCCTGAGGCACTTCAGCAGACGGTATCCAATTCCCTGGCACATTTTATACTAGGATCCCACCTATAAACAGTTTACAAAGAACTGAACATGATTGCCAGAAGCTACAGATGTAAGAAATCTTGTTATGGATGGCTGGAGGGACATGAGTGAAATGTGTTATAGATTGTTATGAGCCAACTATTGACCTTTTAGCCTCCAAAACCTACTCTAACCATTTATCAAAACCTCTATTAATCATTTATTAACCATTTAGAAGCTATAAAAGAAACCTTAATACAAAGCGTGGCTTCCGTGTTTCTACATCTTCTGCCAGGGGGGACACAGTGGCAACAGAAAAGACAGATTGAATATGGCAAGGATTCCTGTTTCCTGAATAATAAATATATGTTCTAAGCCCTCAGCTGGGATTCAGGAGAAAAAAAAAATCTTTCTTTTGCTGCTCTTTAGTCAGAAGTCCATTCTCTCCTCAATTGTAATTTAGAACTGTATGTGGGAAAGTTTTCGATCTGAGAAGAGGGGAAACAAAATGATGTCACATTAAAATTAAAATGAGAAAAAATCATGCCGTTCTCACACACACTTCTCAGAGAACAGGACTTCTGCTATGATTTCTATATCCAGTCAGAATATGAAGCCGCAACAGTAGTAATATGCTGTGGTTTTGCTCTTATTTTTGTGGCTGTAGCAAGGATGCCTGGTACCAGCAGCCTGAGGAGGGTTGTCACAGGCATGTGACACTCTGGTGTAGCTGAGAGTGATCAGATGGGATCTCACTGAGGTGAAACTTCAAGTAAAGTGCAGTCTGTGTTCTCACAATCTGTGAATATATCATAAATGCTAATGTATTTAAGCTGGGAACATTCCTGCCAGGTGAGGGAATGCTCCCATCCCTGTATTTCAGATTTGGAAGCCGATATTAAAAATAACAAGAAGAATCAAAGCCACATGCCATACAGCTGTGACAGACAAATGTAACAGACAGACAAACGAAACCTAGCATTTTCTATCAGTGTCATACTGTCAGTGAGTAGGGCTGACAAAGTCAGGAATCCTAGATGAATGTGCACATATTTGCTTAACTAGATATGGTTAAGCCTAATTCTGCATCATTTATCTTTCCTTTGAACTTAGACACAAGTAATGAACATAAGGAATATGATATAACAGTTTTACCAGTCTCAAGGTTAGCCATCAGACCATCCTTCGTTCTCCTCATATATGGGAGCAGTGAGAAAATTGTGCTATTAAACCATTATCAGGATATTAGTGTCTCTTAAAAGCCTCTCTCAGTTACACCAGCTTGCATGTGGGCTAGATCTTCAGTCAGGTGAAATTACTGCCAGTGTGAGTTTTTCACTAAGGTTATGGTGCAGGACAT
>NW_008246062.1:3679472-3722195 GCF_000691975.1 Corvus brachyrhynchos
ATAAAGATTTTAAAAAAACCCCAAAAAAACTCTAATCAAGTTCAAACACTATGATAAGAGGATGCCATAAATATCATAAATATGTTCTGATTTTTTTGTGTGAAATAATATTTTAGATTAACAACACTAATTTTTAAGGTCTAAGGAGCTAGCATACAATAAAAATGTGATAAATAAAAATGGAAGATGAGACAAGATACTAGTGAAAAAAATCTAACGCTTTAGCTCAATATTTGAAACTGTTCAACTCCATTTGACTTGAGCTTGCTCCAGACTTTGCATTTCCTTGCGCTGGTCATTTGAGACCCATTGCTTTTCCAGAAATCTCAGGGGATATAATGAATGTCCTTAGGAGTTACTTCTTATCACAAGAGATCCAAAAATTGATCAGTGTCCATTGGAAATACATATTAAAAGTGCAATATTTTAAGCCACTTCCAAGGATCTGTTGGAGTCTTCCAACAGATAGAAAAAAAAAAGTACTAAAGCAATTTCTTCTGCTTTGCAATTGTAGTGGACTAACTTCAGATGTATGCAATTGTTGTGTCTCTGCTGAAAGGCTATAACTTTTAAATAATATTTTATTTCATGATTTCTAACATTTTGTCAGACACACAGACTTTTTTTTCTCCTACTTCCATCTCAAACAGGTGTAATATAAGGTACATAGTGAAAAAATCTTTTTTTCCAAACAACTCTTAGATATAAAAAGATGGAAAACTATGATGAAATTCCTTTCAAAATAGAACAACCATGAAAGAGAGTTGGGAACAAAATTCAGATCCTCCAGCTCCCCAAACAATATCATACCAACAGGATGGTATTTCCTACAGAAATAATTTTTGTTCAAGTTTTTCCTCTGAAAAAAGTAATTTCTGAGACCAAAGTTGTGAAGTGAAAGGATGAGAGAAGCAAAGAAATCATAAATGTAATCTTAATTTAAAGTTAACACCATGCCTTTTTATCTTTCCCGTAAAAACTTTAAAGACTTCATGATATTTTATCTAAATTATAATATCTGAAACCTTGATGGCCCTGCAATGGATAGAAATAATCCCTATTATGTCAAACTTAAAATACGGTAATTAAAAAAACAAACAAACAAAAAAAACCAACTAAACCTGAACTTAGCATCTGCTAAAATTTGTTATTTTCAACTGTACATGTATTAGAGCACTTCCAATGTTGGAAGGTGCCAATGCATATAACCCTGTTAGAAAGGACAAAGGTCTTTCTTAAACTGACGTTTCTTTGAAGGTGGCTGGAGCAACACCTCTAAATTTGAAATCCAGAAAATTTGTGCCTCTTCATGACTCTGTGAGCTGAACACTTGAGAATTCTCAATTTCAAATTTAGCCACTCCTTCCCCTACATGTGTTTGTGAGACTGGAAGGTTCTTTCTGGACCATTAAAATCAAGCTGTCTCCTCCTGTAGGCAACCATGGTGCATATCTCATTTACAAATTTATCAAGCTCCATTTTTAAACTAGTTATGCTGTTTGATCTCTCTACTCCCATTGAAGGACTGTTCCAGAACTCTGCTCCTCTGATGGTAAAAAGCTCTTTCTAATTTCAAGGCTAAATTTATTCATGAGCTGTTTATACCCACTTGTTCTTGTGCCAGTATTGGCCTTTAGCTTAAAAAGCTCTTCTCTCTCCCTGATGTATACTGAGCTGTTAAAATATCTGTTAAGCTGGAAATATATTAGACACTGGGTGAAAATCCACCCCTTCAAAGATTAATAAATGTCAAAGACAACAGAATGGCAATTCATAGTTGTATCTTTAGCCTATAAGCTCTTTTACTGTAGGGACCAATGAAGCTTGTTTATTTTTATCCTTTTCCTCTGGACCAAACCAATGCAATGTATAGTGCTGTGTCCTTGTAGAACCATATTAATAATAAATACCATTGGTATGCCAGTTTTTGTCATGAGAATCAAGAGATCCTGCTGGTAATTCCTTTCTTTAGCCCTATGAATCCAGATTTAAAATTTTGATCTTACAGTTGTACTTTAATAACAACATAATCATGCATGCTTCCCTGATGTGCAGATACCTATTGTCTTCAGTGGGAATTGGCTCAGGACCTTGTTCAGTTTTAATCAGCATGATTTTCTTCTCCACACAGACTTTTGTAACTAAAACCCATTAACTGATATCGGGAATAAGTTCCCTTTTTCCTTCTCTCTCTCTTTTTTTTTTTTTATTTCTTCTTTTTTCTTTTTTCTTTTTTTTCCTTAATAGGAGCTATTGCATTGTGTTTCCTTAATTGCACCATGTCATGTCACATTGCACTGTAAAATGACATGGTGTAACACTTTGTGACATGTGATAACTATGATGAATTACATTCAGAACAAAAACCTGCTTTGAGAGGATATATCTGATCAGGGAGAGAGCAGGTATTTCAAGCACTCCATGGACATTTTGGATTAACGGATAATTCCCCATCACATATCACAAATGTTTAATAATAAGATTACGAACATGCTGGCAGAGGATTTTTCCTGACTTTTATCCTAACATATCATTTTTTTATTTACTGTAGCAAATTAATAACTTCTATGACTTACAGTGTTTATATATATATATAAATTACACACACACACATATATATATATATGTAAAGCTAACTACTTTCAAAGAGATAAGCTTCCTATTAAATTTCTTGGAATAATCATATTAAGAGATGAAATTAATGTCAGAGAAGAGAGAGGTGTTCACCCTAGGAGGAACGTTCCCTTCAACAAAAAAAAATATTAGGATGACTTTAGTAATACATCAATAAAAAATAACTTAGTGCAGACAAACAATTAAGAAACCAAATCATCACTGGTAATTTAATCAAATTTCACAGAAAGTTAAGCATGAATTCTCTTCAACAGTAGTTTTAAACTAAAAAAAAAGTGGTATCGGAAAAGTGTCCAGAAAGTGACATTTTTTAGAATCTCACAGTGACTTTCAGATCAAATGTGCCTGATTCATATCAAAACACAATTTTTATTTTTTTTCCCTTGACTGCCAGTAGTAAAGCTGCAAGTTGGGATATGAAAATCAAGCCATGTTCTTCTGTCATTGAGCTATTGCCAGCAAAGAGGATCTTGCAAAGCAAGCTTAGCTGCTGAAAATTTCATTGATGATGCATGAGACAGAGAAGAATCCAGCATTCTTTTCCAGGCTGGTATTGATTCTGCAATGGGAATTTTATTAAAAAGGCTTTTTTTTTCTTTTTTCTTTTTCTTCCTATCTTCTTTTTTTTTTTCTTCCCCATTCTTCCTTTTATTTTCCCATTCTTTTTAGTAATTGTTTGTTTTTTAGTTTGTGTTTGTTTTTTTTTTTACTTTGCTCTTTTTTTTTTTCACAAGATGACAGCTATAACTGGAAAACCAACAGAGAGCAGTGAGAGAATGAGTAGCTAAGTTTCCTGTACTTGTTTCTCTAGTTTCAGAGGTATTTCTATTTCTTTTTTGAAAAATCATTAAAGTGCTGGTTGTATTACTTTGTTTTATTTATTGAACTTTTTATGGTCTAAGGGTAAACTGTTTTAATATCTCCCTTGATGTCATGAAATCTGGCCTATATTCAAAATGGAATAAAGCTGGTAGGTAGCACCCTCCATCTAAACCTCTTCAAAAGTGTTCAAAAATGTACAAACAAGCAAAAACAAAATGTGTAGGTGAATGATAAAACTGAATGCAAAATAAAATGACTATGAGAAAATTATTCTCTTGTTACTTTGAAGAATGTTCAGATGTCCTGTGTTTATGTCTGAGACACATTTTTGTGTTAAAAGCATCACGGACCATCAAGGAGAGCATGAGGCTGAACATGTTCTTAGATCCTTTTCCTTCCTGGAGCCCTACCAGACTTTGTATCGATACAAAACCCATATGCTTTGTCAGGCAGAAACTTGTTGTGTTTCTGATGAAACATTTCAATGCTCTGGTATTTTAGAGGTGGGATTGCATCCCTAGAATTTAGGTCAGTTGCCTCTCAGAAGAGTCTTTTGGTTTGGGTGGTTTTGTGTGGTTTTTTCCCTGGCATGTTTAAAAGTCAAAATGATTACTCCATTTTTGACTACTTTCCCATTTACCTCACCTGAATTGCAACTCCACCAAGCTGTAGGAAGAAAAGAAATATTGGAGAAGTTATCAAAAAATGTGTTCAGTTCTATGTAAAAGCATATGCGGAAATAACAAGAAACTAAGTATCAGGTTTGCTAACCGTTGTGGTGGCAACAATTAGGTGGCAACTGGAGGCAAGCTGATGTCATAGAAACCAAATTATACTCACACTCTAACCAAAGAAGCAGCAGGAAAACCATGTTTTTTCCACTGTTCCTTGCAATTTATTTTACAGATCAAGTATCTGCTTGGCTTAAGATATGAGATGACCTTAAACATTAAAATCTTCAATGTGTTCCTTGGTAAAGAACAACCCACAGGCATGAGTGAGCAATCTGGTGCAGCGGAAGGTGTCCCTGCCCATGGCAGGATCTTGGAACTCGATGATCTTTAAGGTCCCTTCCAACCCAAACCATTCTGTGATTCTATCATTCTATGTTAAATTAATGAAATCATCCTCCCCCTCATGGCAAAGTCACCTCTAATCAAGCCATTCCTCGCAGCCCTCTTAACTACTCCTAAAATACTCTTAGAGACCTCTAGGGATGGACACCTAACCACCTAACACCTGATCCCCTTGATCTTGTCTGTCTCACAGGAGCTGTGTTCTTTTGCCTAAAAAAAAACCAAAAAACCAAACCCAAACAAACCAAGTCCAAAAAAAAAAAAAAAAACCAAACCACCCAAATCTCACTAAACCAAACACAACACAAACTTTTAGAAAGGTGCCTTGCTAATTTTGCAAAACTAATTTAGAAGGGACTCTAACCATTTCTGAATGATAATAAATTACACATTCTCAAGGCAGATGTACGAGAAAGGCTGCTGGACATGCTGCTCCTTTTCCACATGGGGAATTATTATAACAGAGCGCCAGCTCTGATTAACTAGAGGGGAAGATGAAAGACAGTGAGGATAATATAATCGTGTTTGCTGAACAGTGGACCTGAATGTGCTTAAGGTCAAGCATTGCTAATATGCAGTCCCTTAATAGGAAAAACTCACAATATTTTTGGACGGAGTAACATTGTCATTATACCAGTTGTGAAGAAGAATATAATGGAATAAGGGTGGTTGGATACATTAAGGTAATGCAAAAGCATTGCTGTAAAATTAGAGGAGAGAGAGACTAGGGAAGGAGGGAGAAAAGAAGAGTTAGGCCAAAATCATGAAACACAACTGCAGTTCCTGGGTGCTGTTAACAGCCTCTGGGAATTATCTGTTTTCCAGCTGAATTCAGTAAAGCTGTATTAAGTGGAGGAGAGATTAGCTGGAGAAGTAAAGCTTATTTGCTTTTGTAATCTGGGGATCTGTGAATCCCAGCTTTTCCTACACCCCATGAGTATGTTAAACCTATACTTGAAAGGATGTGGTCTGCTGAGTCATGCCACAGCCAAAAAATCTAAGTCTTTCCTTCCTGCGGTGAAAGTCAGCAGTGAAAGGGGAAACAGGACTCATGCAGAGATTTCATGAGGTCCATACAGACACACCATGCCAGACACGAGATGGGTTGTTGAAGCATGCTGGGGAGTTGTGCAGCTTTGGGCAGAGAAAGGGGGAAAAACCTGTTTTCAAACCTTACGTAGGAGTGCCAGATTTTCCTAGCAGAAAGAAGGTTTCATATCCCATCCTCCCTTACGCATACCCTGTTTCCTCAAAGTTCTTCACTATCCAAAAAGGCAGAGAACAAGTCTGTGTGCTAGAAGAGTATTGGGTCATTGCTCAAGGAGGGAAGAATTAAGGTCGGATTGACGTGTACCTTAACGCTTCATTACTTGGTTTTCAGAAGATTAATTTTAGGCACTCTGTCCATTCTGGAAGGCCATTAGGTACTACTGGGCCAGCTTAGCTCTATAATAATGAAGTCTGGGTCACTTCCTTTATTTTCTTTCATCCAGAAACAGAATAAAAGTTGTGACTTCTCTGTTGTCCCTTTGGATTTCAGTGATGTAATGAGGGTCAGAATAGGATCTCCTACAAAGAATAGGTGAAAACACACCACCATTGACTGCTCACAGCTTAAATTGAATCAGGATTTAATTCAATGAGCCTTATCCTGTGAGCTGTTAATTGCTGATGCCTGGTGAAGTACCTTTAAAGATATAGGTATGTTTTTTATTGTCCTTAAAGAGAGTTCTTGAATGGATCCAGTTTTAAACATTTTCACCTGCTATATGTATCATAAAAGACTACTGGGAGACAAATTCTTTCTCAGTAGGATTTACAGTCTTAAGACAGATTCACAACATTCCTCATATCCACAGATTTACTTACAGTTGAAGAAGCAGGGCTGAAGATTTCATAGGAATTCAACACATGCAACACATTCACACAGTAGTTCTACCATTACAGACACAAATTAGTTACCTCTCTAAAGGAAAATGTCCCACATAAATTTCTTTAATGGTACAAGTAGAAGGAATACGTACAGTTCACATTGAACACAACAATACCTGAAAGGTGAGACATGGCAAAAATTTAAAAAAAAAAAAAAATCCTCTAAAAGCAGAGGAAAAATCACCACTAAAAAGTATAAAATGTTTGTGTTCATATCTGGAATTTGCCAATGATCTTGCACACTTTGAAGGTTGAGGCTTTTTGTGTTTTGAGGGACTTTTTCGAACAAATCTCTTCACATTAAAGAAAATGTGCAGCTGTACCTTTAACATTTTATAATTATAAGGGAGACAGAAAGTGTTGGAACAGGGAAGTGTGTGTGAATGGGGGTTAGCATGCTGAGACATTGTATTTCAGCTGTGAAAATCAATACTTGCTCCAGAGATAGGGCACTTGATCAGAAAGGATATTGCAAGATACAAAAGAGCAGATATGAAATACCATTCCTGTGAAGTTCATTTCTTGCACTTATTACATCAGTTCAGCAGAAAACATGGTGTGCATGAAACTATGGCAGTGCCAGCAATTTATTATTGCTCTTCCAAGATTTTTAGAAGATTTGGATGAGATTTCAGCTGAATTGTGCTTTGTGCTCCTACTTCACCAATAATTAAAAACCTGGAGATCTAGATGATGCATTTGGGAAGGGCTCCTTGTGTAACAAGATCTTTTTGTCTTCTTCCCATTTAACACAGCTGTAGTCTGGTATGATTCTGCCCAGAAAACTAGACCAATATTTCATCAAAGAAGAAGAAATTTTCAGGATTTTTTTCTTAAATTTCTACTTTTAAGAAGACATTTTATTGGGTTTTATAGGAGAAAAAAGAGATGCAGAAGATAAAATTGACCCTGGGAACACATTACATTTTAAGACTGTTCTTTTTTCACACTGGTAATTGCAAATGGGTGTGTCCCCTTTATGTTTCTCACATTCTTGTTTCTGGCCAGCAATTTTATCCTGAGTCTGACAAAATTTTACAAAAGCACCATTAGATAGACAGATAGATAGATATAGATATAAAAAAGCTGATTTTAGGTGGTTTCCAGACAAAGAAGATTCTTGCTGTGGAAAAAGGAGGACCTCTTCTCCCTGGAACAGAAGAGGAAATACATTTATACCAACAAAAAACATATCACCCGCAGGCTTTCATCCTCTTGGATTGCTGCAAGGACCAGTTTCATGACTAGGGCTGTGTCTGAACTTGGCCAGCCAAACACTGTGCAACCTATGAAGACTTTGTCTTCATGTTGATAAAAGTTTCCAATATATATGGCGTAACTTGAATTCCATTAAGAAAGTACCTCTGTGTGTATCAAGTTCTGTTATTTATTAGTTGTTTCTAAAAAAGTGTAGTAGTAGCCAAGCTTAACTTCATTTTGATGTTTGTGAACAAAAAGCATGCTTTAAGTATTACATAAGTAACAGAGAAACTTCAGACAGGATTGTATTTGGGTTGAGTGGCTTTATTTGGTGGAGTAGGAACTTTACTGGTTTTTACCATCTTGTTTAAAAACATGAACTTAAACTTTAAAAAAATTAAAGTTTTAAATTTAGAACTTCTTAAGTAGAAATAAATTAAGATAAAGAGCACTGAGACATTGCAGTGGGTGCCCAGAGAAGCTGTGGATGCCTCATCCCTGGAACATCCCAAGGCCAGGTTGGAAGGAGCTCTGAGCAACCTGGTCTAGTGGAAGGTGTCCCTTTAAGAGGGAGAGGTTGGAACTGGATGATTTTTAATGTCCTTTCCAATGTTTCATAAGATTGTATGAAGATTTGGTAAAGCTTTTTTATACTCAGGGCCCTGCGCATCAACCCACAGACACCCACGCCACGATTTCACTGTACCACATTGTCCTTTCCTGACCAGGAATCAGTCACTCTCAACTTCATCACAGAAGTGGAGCAAAATTGATAAGGGTCAAAACCCTCTGTCTCAATTTTTGACTTTCTGACTCTGCCTGATCTGGGGTATTTTCCTTGCATAGTCTTTGACCAGCCAAGTTCAGATAGAGACCTGCTCACAAAAATGGTCCTTGTAGCAGCGTAAGAGGTGAAGCCCCAGGGGTGAAATGTTTTTTACTGTTAAAAGTGCATTTCCCTTCTTTTCCCTCTTTGTCAGTAAAACAGCATCTCTGACTCTCCTTCCCTGACAGAGCTGTGCTGGCAGAAGGCTGTGTCATCGGCAGTTTTCAAATTGCAGCTGGTTGCTAGCCCACTCCTGCAGTAGAGTTGTGACACTGACACTTCCATGCAGCTCACAGCAAAAGATATATTTAACTTTGAATAATATCCCAGAAAGAAGGTGGAAAAGACAAGTGAAATGGCTGTTCTGGCAATCATTCCTAAGCTGGTGTTAATGTCTTTGGATTGCAAAGTGGAGAAAAATAAATAGCTGAAGTGTTTTACCGATTAATGCAAAGCAAATAACTCTCAACAGCCAGGGTCAATGACTGTCACTGTTGCAGCTGTGATCATCACGCAAACTGTCCTCACTTCATTCGTGTAATGTCCTACACCTGCACGCTGGCTGTAAAGAGTCCCCAAAGTGCCTGCTGAGTCACAACAAATGGTCCTGGAATGGGAGGAGACGTATCAGTTTAACTGCCCAGATAGCAATGCTTGTTGGGGCACATTTGGTTGTCATCCAGAGGGCACTGACAAAAGTTTTTTGCCACCAATGCCATCCTTACACCTTCTCCCTTCTCACCCATCACAGGCCTCTCTAAGAGAGAAAATAACTAGCTGACTGAATTAAATCTAACAAATGTGGCATTCGCCTTTTTTTTTTTAATGCTTGTCAATAACAATATACTATTCATGTTTCTGTTTGAACATAATCCTAGAGATTAGCAATTAGGAGGAAATAATAGGGCCTGATCTTATGTGATATGGAAAGCATTATTGTTCCTGCTATATACATGGAGAGAAAATTGGAAGGGGTTCAGAAAAAGGACTAAAAGGATAAGACATGCCTTCTAAACATGGCTCATAGGCAGCTCTGACTATCTAGCTTATTAAAGAGAAGGCTAAGATGTGATTTGATTGTAGTCAATACATGTGTAAAATTTCTCACGGAGACTTTTGTTAGCTAGAAATCGTTGCATAAAAGCTTCAGGGGCTGGAAGATGTTCCTGGTGTAAAGCACATTTGTAACAGCAAAGCTAAAATAACTTTGAGTCATGATGGACTCACAATTACCTAATGTCATTTCATCAAGATTTCATTTCCCCCCACCCTATGAAGGTCATGCTATAATTCATCCACGAGATAAGTATTTGCTGTACAAGCTAATGAGCAAAATTCATTGGTTAAACTGCATCATGGTAATACTGATCTCTGTTCTTATAAATCTATCCACATCTCAGAAATGAATTTTGCTTCCCTTTTTGTTTCTCCACCATTGATGCAGTGGTTCCTAAGATCTTCCTTCAGAATATTCTGAAGTTTAAGAGTTTTAAAATCCTAACTCTCATAGCAGCCACCTTAAAAATTTTACACAAGTGCCTGGTCACCGTAAGGAGAGAACTGGGGAGTGTTCTGTCACCTCCAGGCATAGCTAAGACTTCTAACAGCAATTTTCTGAAGTGAGAAGTTCTGCAGTATTTTCTGCTGTAAAGTCTAATATGATTTTTAGATGATAAACAACATAAAATACTTGTGAAATGAAGATAAAACAAAGATAAACCTGAGCTTACTGCCATTTAATTTTGGAGGTATCTGCCACCCATCTGTGTGTTACAAGACACAATATAGCGGCAAAAAAGCTTTTTTTTTTGCTTAAGCTGCAACATCTTTTGCTTTTATTGGGAACTGGAAGTTCTTGGTTCAGACGTCAGTGTCTTGGCCGAGATAGCATCTATCACATTTAGATACTGAGGCTTAATTCAGTGCATGGTCAGTCAACCATGAAGTTCATATTTGGTTCTGGATATTAAGTTCCCAGGCATTCAAGGAGGCTTGTGTCTGTGGAGTTGCTCTGGGCCCATGTCTAGTGCAACGTGAAAGAGACTAAAGCACATTGGTGCCTCTCAGGAGCCTTCAGTCTGTAAGCCTGGCCCTTACTATACACAGTTGAGTTTGGTGCCACACGCCAAAGAGGGTGCTAAACCATAAGCACCAAATGGGAATGACAACAAGAAATGTGGCTAGCACTCAAATACTGTGAATTTTCACAGCAAACCAACAACATGTTATTTAGCACCGGTTTTCTGTAATTGTGATACAGTGAGAAAAATCACAGTGTTCAATGGCCCTTAAACTCTCCTTTCCATCTCTGTGATGGGGACATATTGTGGTTGATATGTAGGGTGCATGGGGCCATAATATAAAACATGCAGAAATAATGGATGACTCAGGATCTGTTAGAGAACATTTTTGTTTCCAGTGCTGTTACTGCTTCAGTTGTTTGCCTGTGCCTTTGCTGCAGTATTTAGAGAAAGGAGCACAGTTCCTTTGCCGCTTCTGCTGTGTTACCACCAACCATTATCTTCCCTTGAAATCTCTGAAACATGGGGGTGTGCCTGGTCCATTCAGCACTGAAGGATGTTGCAATGCATTGGGGCATTTTCATGCCAGTCGTAAGACTGGTTACCTAGGCAAATCACTAAACATCTACGAAAAGTCTGAGAAATTTTGCATTAACTTCAGTTATGTCTGAAGAGATGAGAATAAGATTGATAGATGCTCACTAGGAAAAGAAAAATACCCAAAGTTTTCTACTAGGCAATTTGCAGAAATCATGGGGAAAAAAGAAGTGGTTAAGAATGTGGAAATTTAGGTCAAAGTGAGCTATAAAAATGGAAAAAAGTTTTAGGCAGCCCATTTTACTGCCAAGAGAAAATAGGATTATAAAATACAGAGGGAGAAGTGGACAATGTCAGTAGAATGAACTCAATATCTGAAAAAAAAAGAGTCCGGAGACTAAGAAGTTATGAGTATTGTTCATAACAGGCAAAGCTGGGTAGTATTTTAGTGAAAATCATAGGGCAAAAAGCACAGTTGTAAAGGGCAGAGAGAAATTGCAAATGTCAAACAGACTATGTCAATTTCTACATAAAGAAAAGATAATGAGTTTTAGTCAAGAGAGATTCATGGGAGGGGAGCTAGTTGGCACCTGAGCTGCTCCTGAGACATCATTCCCTAAACATTGTGGCTCTAAACCCAGCGTAAATTCAAAATCACAGCAAACTCTTTAGCATTTTGCTTGTGTTGTCTGGAGCACTGGAAAGATTCACATCAGGTGCAAATGCATAGGTGCTTCTAAAACCTCTGAGATACTCTTCTTGACTATTTACATGTAAAACAATTTCTACAGTCATGAAACATCACTCTTTATCATCACCACTAGGTTTGAAACACCAGCATCTGTCATCATTCTTTGATGAGAGATGCCTTTTTCCAGCCTTGATCTTTCCCCTGACACATTGGATTTCTGGCCATTGTCCTGTTCCTCCCCTGAAGTCCTTAGACCCATCTGAATTATTTCAGCCACTTTCTGAGTTGTTTTCCTTCTTTAGAGCACACCACAGGGTGTTCACAGAATGTTTCATGGGCCCAGAACAAAATTTTGGATGTGTTTCTGCTCTCCAATACTATGCAACTTAGAGAACTCAGCTCTCAGTTTGAAAACACAGTGCTCTGATGAACAGCTAGAAATTACAGATATGTATGCACTTGAGGACATTGTTATGGCCTAGTTAAACTGAAATAAATTGCACACTTCTAGACTTGCAAGTTTTCTACTGGGAATACTTCACTGTAGAAACATGTTCTAAATATTGGCCTAAATGGGAGAGTAGGACCCAAGTGAAAATCATTGATCAGCTTTGGAATGAAACATTGTTCTTTAAATATGAATGGGTTTGCAAATGAGAATTCTACAATGTGGAGCACCATTTTATTTTTATTATTATTATTACTATTATAATTATAAGCAAACAAACAAACAAGCAAACCTACTGAGCACAGTAATTGAAGTATACTTCATCCTGATCTGCAAATTAATCAGAATAAGGTACAAGACACTGAATGGGGAAGTACATTTATCATTTAAAGAGGCACCTACAAATGCTTTAGCAATCTGAAACTGAAGTTCTACGGTCCAAAAAAGGTGAGACAGCATTCATGGATGTGAATATACAGCTACAGGATATACTGACATAGCTATCAATGTTTTGGTAAATAATATCTTTTCTGTGACAAAAATAAATCCATTTAATATATGGGGGTATATGTGGCATTTTTTTGTTTGGCTATTTTTTCCTCAGAAGTGTAAAAGAAAGAAAAAAGGTGAAATCTTCCACTTTGGAATTAAAAATACATGTTTTAAGCTGCAAATCCCTTTCTCCTCTAACAGTTTTCAAATATGTTTTGCTTGTGATTGAGGAAGGGGAGGAGGAACAAACTGAACTTTTCTCTTTTAACTCTCAGTGTTTTCTATCAAAAAATATTGATACAAATCTATTAAAAACTGTATCAAACATGATCCCTGTTGTAACTTCATACACATACACACAGTGATATCAACCACAAGGAGTACATGACTAAATTCTATATTAACTGTACTTTTATTTTGTTATTCAACCTGTCTAGAAGAAATGGTCTAAAAAACAGAGTTTAGGTGATAGTTGAGACCCTCTAGTTCAAAGGATTTATTCAGGGTAGTGAATACTGATCTTTCAGTGTTGAATGGTGAAAAAAATAAAGTCACAGGCACATATTAATTCAGTCTACCTATGAAAGGGGAAGCAACATCCTGCTCCTTATACTTGTGCACAGGAACAGATAGGCAACACATTGAGTAAGAAATAAAATAAAAGCAGCAAAAATGTTTAATAGTCACCTGAAGTTTGGAATAGATCCCCTTAGCTGTATTCTCCGGCTATGAAATTTTGTCGTTTATTTGCTTTCTTTTGGAGAAAGCCAGCTGCTAACAGGTTAATCCCCTAGCACAGTATCACACCTGCAATTGCTTTGCTCTCCTGAGCTCCCAGCAGACAGTCTACAGCTCTGCTGATGTAATGCTGGTTGGCTATGCTTTAACTTTCCTCTTTGTGCTCTCTGTATGTACCCACTTTATTACAAGAGAGAAAGATAACCCATTTCCAATCCATCTATCCCAATACCATAAGAAGCTGAGGCAATAACAATTATCTCTATCCTTACATTTTCTCTCTTCTCTGAATAGTTCTTGTACAGTAATGAATTGTAACAGCTCCTTCACACAGATTTCTCTCCCATATAATTAATGTCCAAAGATATTCTATTTACTGGTGAAGCAGTTTGAATCAAGAAGTGATTACTTTTGAAGTAAACAGAGCTGCTAACCACATTTCACAAAGACGACGGCAGTTTCCCTTAAAAAAAACAAACCACAAAAAAATGCCCAACCAACCAAAACACCAACAACAAAACACACAAAAAAACCCAAAAACACAGACAAAAGACAAAAAATGGATCTTTCAAAAACCACACTGTGCACTGCGATATTTTGCCTTCATACAGACCCCTTCCATCAACCACCATGTATTTTTTTCTGTCATGTTTTTGTTCTACAGTTAGAACAGGGACTGTCTTAATCAGCAGACTGGTTTTGAACTCTGGATATTCACAGGCTGAATTAGAATATTTTACTTTCCTGCAAATCAAAAATGTAGTCAGATCCACAAGACATAAGAAGGCACAGTTTTCCTGAAAGATTCCCAAGGAAACATCTGAGTGAAATATTTTCTGTCCTTAATATGTGTGATAATATACTTAATATTCTTATGGAATTGTAGAACAAAATGAGCATGTACACAAAATGAGATAACTGGTGATATCTGGCTCTGGATTGATAGCCCAGAAGACTCCTCATAGCTTAGCCCCTACAGCCTGAGCAAGGGCAGAGGAGACTCTCCATTTCATAGAGGAATTGCCTCTGAAGGCATTCCTTATTCTCCTGCCCAACCTACTTCCTAACTCCTGGGTTTGAGTCTTCTAGAAAGGCGTATGAATGTGTGTGAAAGGATATACTAGGGGTGAGATGTCTGACACTGCCCATTGCAAGGAACATATAAAAAGCTCCTGTTTCTTTTCATGTATTTACAACACTATGTGTAATCGTGCTGCACTGTGCTTCAGACATACAAAGCCCGATCCAGCTCTTTGAGAAGTTGAGGGAAGTGCTTCTTCCCAGCATTTGCTTATGGTAAAGATATTTTCCTGAGAAATCAGAACAGATCATCCATGACTCTTTCTCCTCCCCGTTAGGAATTGAGGTGTTTCATGGTTTAGGATAAACCACAAGCACTAGGCAGTGTAAGTCATAACTGTTCTGTCACCTGAACAGTTGCAGCTGGTCTGAATCCTGAAAGTATTACAGTGACTAATACTCCCAATGCCTTTTACTGTCCCTGAGCCTATGCTACTCCTAGCAATAATGATGGTAACTCAGCTTAGGAAAACTCAGTCAACAAACAGGAATGGTTCCTATCTAGATAATAAGAAAGGAGACATTTCACTAGAAAACTATGCATTACTCTTCAGAGGCACCAAACATGCCCTGTTTCTGGTACAAAGATCCTATGCATCTAGTTTACACCCTCAGAAGCACTCTGTGGTTCCAGGGTTCCACATTTCAGATACTGAGAAATCTAAATTAGACTTCTGAAAAAACCATCAAGGTGTGGTCTGGGCATGCTAACAGGAGTGGTGCTTGCTTTCTGAGACTTTACAAACACCATCACAGGATCCTGTATTAGCACCTCCAAACATAACCTGAGGTCACAACAGGGAACTGAATCTGAAACACTCATATTGTCATTAAATGTATTTGTTCTCTGTTTTGAGCTCTTTACATTTTCTAGGTCATATTTAATCGTTTGCAATTCACCGATGGATCTCTTTAGTAAGGACATGTCTGTGCCTGTAGCAGAGGACATCATTTCACATTCATGAGAAACAAAGCACCTAGTAAGTCTTATAACATCAATAGATACTTGTGGCATTGCATCTTCCTTTGAGGTGTTTGGAAATCCTTGGCACTCACATTTTAATATTCATCTCCACAGTTTAGTGGAGGATCTACTTATTCCAGCAGCTGATTTAAAAGGGAGAGACAGCTAAAAGGAGTAACTAATTAACAGGATATTCTTACAGAGTAAAAGGAATTGTATTCCAGCAGTAATTGTGGTAAAGGTGTGCTAATAGCAAATAGATTACTCTATATATTACTCAGACCTGTGCATCAGGGTCTGGAGATTTGCTCTGGATTCTCAGCTGAGAAGGCTCAACAACTGCAAAGTAGAACAAGCCTTAACAAGTGTCCAGGTTTGGACTAATGGAGCAATATGACCTCATAGCTTCATTAGAATATTTCTCCTTTCCAAGCACTTGGGCTGGACATTACCCAGTCTACAGAATTACAGATTTATTTAAATACAGTGAAAGTCCCACAGGTGGTAGTGGTAGGAGACCCATATGCTTCCGTGCTCACACACAGATGGAATACGTAATAGACACTGAGCAGCTGAAAATGTGAAATATGGACTCCTTTCCTCCTCAATCTTTTGCAAATGCTTGCAGAGCTCCACTGTCAAAAACTGCAGTGGCAACTTGGATCTAGATTTCATCATAATATAAATACTAATTATGTCCCATCTCAAACAGGAAAGTCAGGCCATTATTATAGCACTAATTATCTGCCCATCCAGTATCTGTGCAGTTTCAAAAATATATATCTTCTTTGAAAAGAATTATGTTTTCCTCTTTCTGGTGTCTATTTAAAACTTCAGTACATAACTGAGTTTCTGCTACATCAAGTTGCGCATAGCATTCTTGCTCATAAGATTCATCACTATGTTAAAAAAAATCCTCTTATTATTTTACCAAAATATCAGCTATTTATGTATTTTCAAAAGGATGATGCACAACAACACAATTTTTAAAATTATTTATAATTGTCATTATCTTGTAAACAATAATTTCCCCCCACAAGAATAGAACAGAAAGAATACAAAATTACTGTTAACTACCTTTCCAGCATACTTGTCTATCTGTAACCTTTTAAAATTATTTACTTTACAAGGTACATATAAGGCCACATTGGTTCTGCAATTATCCCTTTGTACAGACCTGGTTTGAGCACTGCTCTTTCTATCTCTGATAATCATGAAGCATTGGGTAAAATAGCTCACTCTTTGTTCCAATTGCCTCTAAATAGTTACATACACCAGATATGATCTCAGGGTTTCAAAAAATCCTTTTAAAAAGTTTTTCAAAACTCAGATGGCGTGTCTTATCATTAATTTTAAAGTTTATGGAGATTGGGTTTCTTTTCCCCTTTAATAGCATGGAGATTAGATTGTCTTAGTACATGGGATACGCAATTTTCTCTTGTAAATGGTGGAAAACTGCTTTCTTGGGAGGTAAAATATATGAAAAAAATTAAGATAAATAACATTGCAAGCTATTTGAATCCAAGAATAAGGTAAGATTTTTGTTTAGAAGCTGTCTGAATATAGAATTGCTTTTTTCCTTTTTGAATGATAGAGTAATCCACTTCTGTAGTGGAATTTGATTGTTAATAAATGTATAAATAATAAAAAAAATTTATGAGGCTTGTATGGAATTAGTTTGTGCTCTTATTTACTTATTTTCTTTTGAAGAACACCATAGTTCAAAGTTCAGTTGAGAGAAGAGAAAGAAGGAGCACATCTGTGTACTTTTCTTTAATTTGCAATTGATTTTTTTTTTTTCCCAGGGGCCTGTGTTGCACAATCTTAAATGAATCATGAACAAATAAGTATCAAAAAAAGGGGAACAACATAAATGACACTTGAGGCTGGAGGCCTTTGTTCAACTATATACAGAATATATCCTATTAAAGAAATAACATTATGTGTCCTACCATTTGCTTACTAAAATATATTTTATGTTAATTGTTCACAGTGCAAAATTGCATGCAAACCTTTGCACTGCATTTACTCAGGGAAGAGTCTGGATGAAATATCTGGTAGATATAAAATACTGTTTTCTGTAAAACCTGTGTGAAGAATGGTGAGTTGAGGAAGGACAATATTAAGGTGAAGCATCCTAACTTTCCTGATTCCCTGCCCTAAGGAGAAGCCTCCTGTGTAACTTCACAAAAGAAGCATTTTCTGTCTCACCTTTAGTTTCCCACTTGCAAATAAATTACATTATTTTGTCATTCTCCTCACTGTCACTACATTGAGAAATTTTTCAGACTCTGACTGCCTCAATAAATGTTTATAAGATGCTTAAGAATTTGGGACTGTAGTGTTCCTTGGACAGTTATTTCTACTGTAAAACAAATGAAGAATAAAGAGAAAAGCCTACTCTCAAACTTGTGCTGCGCAGAATCTTGCCAATATAGCCAGGAGCCATAAGTTCTCTACTAACCTGTTGAGACATCCATGCATTGGCTTCAGTGAAAAACTCTCTGAAAACCTTGCATGATGTTAAGCTATGTTATTCACATCTTTTGTCTATGATTCATGCTTTTATCTGGTCTGTTGTAAAGTGTGCACAAAAATACCCCCAAAAAACCAAAAATGAACAAACAAACAAAAAAAAACCCAACAAATTCATTTTATTTCTAAATTACAGTAGGGTTTTCTGTTTTGATTTTGAGATAGGGAGGAACTTATGTTTTATTTTAGGGCTGTTCTTCTGTCCAAATGGAACATCACTCCAGCTGGGGGAAGAGAACTGCAAAACACACCTGGTGCTGGAAGTCCCATCACTGTATGTCATAAGTGTGCTTTCTGTTCCAGGTTTATGCTAGAATCTGTATAGCATTTGGATGTCAAACAAGTTGATGCTCTTAATTTTTTTCATTATACTTTTTTTTTCTTTATATTTTTTTTAATTGTCTGAGTACAGACTCTGAAAATCCTCTCTGACATGACCAGCCATCAAGCAGATTATCCTAAGAGACAAGACAATTGACACAGTCTTTATCCTTAAGCTCTTTGGCTGCTCATTCAGATTAGGTTGAGCTCTTTGAGTTAAATACAGAAGATCTTTAAAAGTCATAAACTGGTTTCCTGCAAAAGACAGTATAGGAAAGAGAGGGCAATTCTGGTGTTTTCATTGTAGCTAGTGGAGCTAGTGCTGAGCAAGTACACTGTGCTGGTTTTTGTGCTTGTCAGACTTCTTTGAAAGCAAACAAATCCATGCTTAGAATAAAGGTATTTATTTTTATAAATGAAACTGGAGGCAGCTGTTCTATCAAATGGGGCTAATTCTACTACCTTGGACATGTGTTTTAGCCAACCATCAGTCGAATTGCTCAGATTTACTGATATATACGAGTTTTGCCTCCAAATGGAGCACAGCAGACATCTTAGGCTCACTTTTTGATCCGTAAGTATTCTACAAACACCTGCCAGAAATCTGCAGGTAAGATCATACCTGCAGGTTTTGTAAACAACTTTTGCTACAGCTGTTTCCTGAGAAATACTAGTGTTGATTTTCCAAAAGGAGCAATTCTTCCTAAACATGGACTCTGTCAAATTAAAATGGGCTATATCCCTCCAGAGGAAACAAGAAGTGCAAATACATGGCAGCAAAGCTGCACATAAGATATAGTTAAAATGGATTTGATTGTTCTAACTTAATGCTTTGTATTATATTTTGTCTGTCAACTTGGCACTTAGACACTGAAGCAAAATCCACTGAATTAGGAGAACCCTCTGCCCCGTAACTTTCTAGTTCAGTTCAGTCAATGGGACAAGTAAATGTCAGTGCAAGAGGAGCTTTATCCAAAACAGAGAAATACTTGTATGCATCTGCAGCCAGGCTTCTGCTCATTGCTAAAGAAAAACAGATCCCTGTGTTTCCAAAGGGCTCTTCAAGGCATGCCGTGTGGGACCCTTCTTCTGGCTGTGCCAGTAAGCACCACGCTGGTACTGCCTCAGCTAGAAGCCACCCTCAGCATCCATTGCAACTCTGCAGCTGTGTTAATAATATTTGGTGACTCCTTTGTTTCCAATTTGAATCTAAAATGTGCAATCTGTACAGGATATGAGCTTATTTCTAAATCCCGATGGATGAATGTTCTGTATCTTAATAAATTATTTGTGGAATATAAAATCTAGTTGCAAATTAAGGCGTCTGTTCTGATGTGAGTTTATCTTGGATAATGCTGACACTTGCTGGAGGGCTCAGATAGTTTTTAAGCTGTACTGGATTTGTCCCTTCCCTCCTCTAAATGGAACAGACAAAAACTGGCATCTTTGGTATTAGTCTGAAAAGACCATCAAAACACTTGCAGTGTTGGTGATGAAGAAAAATAGTAATTTTTAGTCCCTAATTTTTTTTTTTTTCTACATGTTTTCTGCAGTACATATAACTCAGGGAAACAGTAATCCTTTTTGTTTGTGAAATATGGTATGACAAGGAATAGTTCAAAGGAATATAATTTCATTTTTTTAATGCTCAATAAGGATAGGACCTGCAGCAAGAATCAGCCCAACTCTTGTTGTCTGATTCAAAATGTACTGAAGTTCAAAGAAGTTTTACTTACCACTTGAAAATATTCTGGATCAGACTAGATTTGGACATAAGGGTCTGTCTACAAGTCAGGGGAAGAAAAATAAGATCACAAAACCAATCTTAGAGGA
This sequence comes from Corvus brachyrhynchos, assembly GCF_000691975.1. Classification (NCBI taxonomy): domain Eukaryota; kingdom Metazoa; phylum Chordata; class Aves; order Passeriformes; family Corvidae; genus Corvus; species Corvus brachyrhynchos. The sequence goes on from NW_008246062.1 coordinate 3,699,623, forward strand.
GGAGACAGAAACACCATCACAGCGGTCATTGAAGTTAGGCAAAAAAAAACCATTGGAGAGGTGCCATAGTATTTATAAATTGTGTAATTGCTGAAGTGTTCCCTGCTCCCTGCAGGATTCTGGGGACATGTGACAAGGGATGGAGCAGCAAAGCATGGACAGAACTGTGATTTCAAACACTCCAGGAGTTGTGTTTGCTACAATGACATTAGGGAAAGGATGCAATATGATAGGTGTTTCTTTGATGATGGTTCCTGGGGTTGAAATGCTTATAAGGGTGATCTCTTCACTCTCCCTTTTCCTGTGGTCAGCGCTTTCACCAAGAGGTATTATTCTAATGAAAGAAAATCACTCATTTTCTTTGGCAGAAAATTGTTCCTTTGTGTCTCATCGGATCCTTTCCATCATGCTGTGAAAAATGAGCACTTCCTGCAGATTCTTTATTTTTCATTAGCTTGACTTTTAAAATCTTTTGCCTTTAACATATAAAGTTTTCATTAAATAGTTTTGTTTAACATATCCCATCTCAGTACATTTGGATAACTCATGCCTCAGTCTGTGTTAAAATTCAAAACTCAGGGCTGCACCATGCTTCTACAAAGAACAATTGCCAAGGTACAAATAATGCTACAAGAATGGGATGCCAACTGTGTGCTGAAGGTGCCAGCTGACCTAACATTTTGATCCAGAAAGAAGTGGAATATTTAAAACAGTTACCACAGAAACTTTTTTTAAAGCATTTTCAGGTAACATCTGGATGTTAGCAAAATAAAAAAAAAGAAAATAGTTTTCAATTTACTCAAGATTTCCTGTGGGAATAGGAAGCGAATGGGAAAAACACATCACCCCTTTTTATTACTATTATTTTTAGTAGCAGTTGTAATGTTCAACACTGTTTCTCACAGGATTTGGGAGTATCCCATTCTGTCCTTCTTGAGATCTTTAAATGCAAATGTAGTCTATAAAATGGGCAAGAAACAATAAAGCGCCCATTACAGCAAGCTTTTTAGCCTACTGAAATGAGATATTGATAGTACAGTTTATATGCAAATGTCCTTATTGGCATCTGAAATATAACATTTGACCAGGCTCAGCAACCTGTATTTAGGCTTCAAATCTTCTCACCTTCTGGTGTTTACAAGTGCAACTGGAAATGTAGCTATAAATATTGAATAGCATCTAAATGTTCAGAAAAATAAAAGGCTTAGGGGAGAGCTTTAACTATTCACACTTCGTGGGAAAGATGATTTTATCAATAGAATTAGAGGTTACTGTAAGAGCTAGGTCTAGGATATCCTTAATGTTTACTTTAATATTATTCAAGTGGTAACATCTAGGATGAATTTTGAAGACGAATCTCAGAAGGCTGGGATTCACACCATGCAGCTTTTGCCACCCAATAACGAGTTGACTATTCTGTCTCTACAGATACAAAGAAAACTAGATACTTCTGGAAACCTGTACATCTCATCCTATAAGTCATTTAGAGTAGACAAACACTTTCCACATGGATGAAGTTAGAGAAAACATATATGGTTTCAAAGGGTAAAAATGGTCATAAATAAATTAAATTGTTTTACTTAATAACTAAATATTGTAAAGGAGAGTTAATGACAACTGAACAGTCTCTCAACAAGTTGCTGTTTTGTTCCTTAGTTGAGTTTAGGAGCAATATTTATTAAAGCCCTTTTTGTCGGATTTCAGGGCTTCAAACACCTCACTTTCCATCCCCACAGAGGCACCCACAGCCCTGATTTCAGGGTATCACTGCAGTTTGCCCTTAACACAACTGTCACCAAGCAATTTCTGGTGCTGCTATGGCTCTCAACTCAGCATGAGGGAGGAAAGCTGCTTTTTCACATATATGCCAAGCTGTTCTTTGCCATAGACAGAGCTTTATTCGTGCATTGCCCAGGAGTACCTCAACCATTCTCAAGAGAGCACAGTTGTTTTCATTAATTTAGAAGTCCAAGATTTCCCCTGTAATAAGCAGTCACTTCCACAGATTCCTCACTTTCCAGCATGACCTGAAAGGAGAGCATGTTCAAGCCCCTGCCTTATCACAGCCTCTATAGTTACCCAACCAATTTTTCTTCTTCCAGGTGACCAGAGATGCCTAGAGGGTGATGCTGTTGCCAGAGCAACCACTTTCTTGACAACCTAAGGGTTCTATCATGAGAATGCTTATTCTACTAGATGCTGTTGTTTGAATGGAGATCCACCTCCACTTAATGATCTTCAGATCTCAAGCCTATGCTTCCTCCTCTCCTAATCTCAGCCCTCTTGAAAAAGCAGAGGGGCCAGGGAAATGGCAGAGGTAGAGGGCTCTGCATCCACATGGTGCTGTCATTTTAAGATCAGAGAACCCACACACCACATTTGTAGGTTATACAGATACATCTCAAGTATATAGCTTCACTCTTATCCAAGGGAAAACATTGAAACTCATTAAAAGGATGTATACAGTGAACATTTTGTCTGCATAACTCATTCCCAAAATACTTAGTCTGCATAGCTCATTCCCTTTTGCATCCATGCGCTCAGAAACATTCAGGCTTTTATTTAAATAAGGCATTTATTTATATAATCATATATATACCATGTAAAAGAAATGACAAGTGTGTTAACATATATCTAATATATAATGTGCAATGTTATATATAACACGTAATATACAATAAGCAACACATTATAAAATATAATTTGATTAGGTATATATCTATGAACAGACCGATAATGAAAGATATTAAAAAATTAATGAAACTGGCTGGCATTCAACTGTAAGGTGAGTAGGAAGACGGATTCCATATGGGGAGGCTGACTCTTTTTGGCTTATTACAGCTTTTCAGATATCTTTGTCTGAGGGCTCTGGTATTTGACATTTTTAGACTAAGAACTGTAGACAAAGAAGGACTCTAAAAGCCATAATTCTGGCCTTATGTTCCTGCAACAAACCAGTGCAAGATTTTCTCATTTCCTACAAATAAATTGTATCCCAATGGTAAAAAAAACCCCACACCCAATTAGGGAAGTATGTGTCTCCATCATAATTTTTCATTTATTGAAGACACAGATGTTAATTTTCTACCCAGTTTCTTTACCTTTATTGCTGCTTTTCCTGTAGCCTGTTTACCCTTTGAAAGGCAAGAAAAATGTGCAGTGTTTTCCTCTGCATTCTCCTTAAGGAATAAAATTAGGTTTAAGAGTAAATTCTTTTATAAGCCAAATAAATTACAAGTGAGTGTTGTGGAGAGGTGCATGGTAAATTGATTTCTGTGTACAAACTGTCCTTTTTTTGTGATTTGTTGATAAAATTTTAATGTTCAACATGTTAGAACTGTTAACCACATCATCAGGACGTGGGAAATGTTTTCACTTAACTGTTTGGTTTTTTTCCTTTCATCACTTTATTTTTAAAAGCAATTTCTAACATAATATTAGAAATCTTGCACTTCAGGTAAGCAGAAAATAGAATCTTTAGTCATTATGAAATATACAGCACAGTGCAAACTTTCATATCTCAGCTATTGCAGGCTTGGATATCTGGCTATCTCACAATCAGGAGGTATGGAAGTTAAAATTAGTACTAAAACTAGAAGAAAACATTAATAGGAAAAACAACCAAACCAAACAAAAAAAAAAAACAAACCAAAAAAGAACCAAACCCAGTCCTTTAAATATTGTTTCAAATCTTCTTGGTAAAATGTTAATAACCTCTTAAATTTATTATTTAAAAAGTCCCAACAGATGGAACATATTCAAATCTTCAAACACATATGTAAGAAGATAAAGAGGTAATTGAGAATGTTCTGTCAGAATATGGAATTGAAAGTTTCTAGGAAGGTTTAATAAAGTTTGATAGAAAGTAGAAGAGGGAGAGAGAAGTTCCACATCAGAAACTATTTGTAGGAATAAGGAATACTAGAAACACTAAACATATATAATAGCTCATTCTAGGGTCGAGTCACAGGGCACTTGAAAAAATGAAGACTCTTATGCTTATTTCTCAGTTTGAACTACAATAGTACCAAACAGTCTAAAAGAATTTTTGAAGATCCAATATACAAAATATTGTACATAGACATTTTGGTTCTGGCAGCTGTTGCATGGAAGAAAAGAACCCCAGAAAGTTCCTGTATAAAAAGAAAATTTTAAAAGTGGGATTGATCAACTTAAGGTTATAGACTCTTTGATAGTTTTAGTCAGGATTACAATCACAAGGAACTCTTCTCTTTTCAAGAGGGATTATGTCAAAATATTGAGTCCACTCTGTGTCTTTCAAGCTTCTCTCTCTGTCCTTTTTAGAGTTTCATTTTTAATTCTTCCTTTCTTCTCTTTCTTTTCTTCCTCTCTCTCCCCTCTCTTTCTCTCTCTTTCCTATTTTCTGTCTTTCTGCATCTTTTTTCTTTCTTTCTTTCTTTCTTTCTTTCTCTCTTTCTTTCTCTCTTTCTTTCTTTCTTTCTCTCTTTTCTTTCTTTCTTCTTTTCTTTCTTTCTTTCTTTCTCTCTCTCTTTTCTTTCTTTCTTTTTCTCTTTTTTCCTCTTTTTCTTTTTCTTTTTCTTTTCCTTTTCCTTTTCCTTTTCCTTTTCCTTTTCCTTTTCCTTTTCCTTTTTCTTTTTTCTTTTTCTTTCTTTCTCTTTCTCTTTCTGTTCCTTTTTCTTTTCCTTTTTTTCTTTTTCTTTTTCTTTTCCTTTTCCTTTTCCTTTTCCTTTTCCTTTTCCTTTTCCTTTTCCTTTTTCTTTTTTCTTTTTCTTTCTTTCTCTTTCTCTTTCTCTTCCTGTTCCTTTTTCTTTTCTTTTTTTCTTTTTCTTTTCCTTTTCCTTTTCCTTTTCCTTTTCCTTTTCCTTTTCCTTTTCCTTTTTCTTTTTTCTTTTTCTTTCTTTACTTTTTCTTGTCTTTTTTCCTTTTCGCTTTCTTTTTCTTTTTCTTTTCCTTTTCCTTTTCCTTTTTCCTTTTCTCTTTCTTTCTTTTTCTTTATGCTTTTCTCTCTTTCTTTTTCTTTATCCTTTTCTCTTTCTTTTTCTTTCTTTACTTTTTCTTGTCTTTTTTCCTTTTCGCTTTCTTTTTCTTTTTCTTTTTCTTTTTCTTTTTCTTTTTCTTTTTCTTTTTTCTTTTTCTTTTTCTTTTCCTTTTCTCTTTCTTTCTTTTTCTTTATGCTTTTCTCTCTTTCTTTTTCTTTATCCTTTTCTCTTTCTTTTTCTTTCTTTACTTTTTCTTGTCTTTTTTCCTTTTCGCTTTCTTTTTCTTTTTCTTTTTCTTTTCCTTTTCCTTTTCCTTTTTCCTTTTCTCTTCCTTCTTTTTCTTTTCTTTTTCTTTTTCTTTCCCATTCATTCATTAATAACCTTGGACAAAAACTCACTCTGGATGTGATAATTTCTATATTGTCTAACAGATGGATAGAAGGAAGGACTTCACTACCAAACTTTCCTTCTCACAATGAATATTCACCAGTGTACTCTTCTCACAATTTTTAAACAAGTAAAGATTCCATCTTTGCCCTTGGGATGACTACTGAACAAGGCAGAACATATTCCTGTGATAAAGGGTTCTCTGCTATTCAGACAAATTTTTAAATTTTATTTAATTACTTGGACTGAACCCCAGTAATACTCTTCTAACCCTGATATTTTTCACATTAAAACATCCATGGTTTGGCATGTCCTTATATCAGAGACTATTAGCTCAAATTTATTCCAGACCTCTTCTCTCAAATGTCTTCCTTTAGACCAGAGATAGGCTGAGGAACACCTTTCCAGAGACAGTGAAATGAACCTTTTCAGTATCATCTGAATTTTGAATGGGCTGAATGTTAAGAAAGAAAAGAACAGCGCCAATAACAAGAGGAATGAGGAGTGAACAAGGAAAGAGGAAAAGTAGAGAGAATATATTAGAGAAGGAAGGACAAGAAAAACAAGTAAGAAATCCTTTATTACAGCTCTGTAACATCTTTCAGAGACACACTGGGTTGGTTTACTGTCTGCTGGCCAATCCTTCATTCTGTCAGCCTTAAGAGGTTCCAGAGAATCTGTTTGGACATTCAAAGACTCAGGAGGGTGGCTTGTTTTGTTTTAAAACTGTCCTTGTTATCTCATGTTTATCCAGTTGTTTTCAATCTTAAGTTCTAAATCTCCTTTTGTTAGAAATAAACAGGTGAAATGTCGGGGTCCCTTCCCCTCTGCCATGTGGGGTCCTGGGAGAGGGGCCCTGGGGGGAGACACGGGGTTTCCCTGCCCCTGGTCAGCCTCGTTCCCCATTGGTTGTTTTGTGTTCCCTTGTGCAGGCAAGGACCCTCGGGTCCCGTGATTGAGCAGTTCCCTCCGTCCAGGCAGCTGGAGAAATAAACATCTCTCTGAAACATCGATCAAGAATCAGTCCATATATATTTATTTTCCATGGGCCTCGTTTTTTGATACATCGTGTTGTAGTACCTGCACTGTAACACCTTCATACTTTGTTGAACCTTACTTGAAATTTCTCAAGCAACAGGGCTTTTATTTTTCCCTTGTTAAATTTCTTCCTGTTTTTCATGTTCTCCCTTGAACCACCATAAAGTGTTTCTGTCTCTTTTTGCACCACTTTTCAAATGCCCTTGGAAATGTATCTTGCTCTCCTATTCCTAGGTCCTTGTTTACTCAGGCTAAACAAATCCCAGTCTTTACATCTGATAATTTCTGAATGTGAAAGAGGGGGGATGGTAACTCCAGAATTGTTTAATTCAGAGATCAAGGTTAAGAATATATTTCTGGCTGAGTATCTTGTTTTATTAATAGTGTTTAATTGATCATGGTGGAAAGGCTGTTATAGTCAAGTGGAGGAGGGTGTTACCTTCCAAAACATTTTCCAGCAAATTTACTTAATTGTTTCTGTTTACTGAATACCCATTAGTGCTCTATCACGCATTAAAAGCAATGGGCAGGATTAATAACAGCCTGCTCACCCCCAAAATATCAGAACCACTTTATGTATTGATGGCAAGTGACTCATTAAGTTTAAATGGATATAAGCTATAATTTCCATCAAATTCTTGTAGGTTTTTTTTTTTTTTCCTTTGTGAAATTCAACATAACTCTAATGGTTTAATATGTTATAGAAACAGGGAAGATCAGAAGACTTGCCAGCTCCATTCATGAGGAAGGATGAATGCTTGGTGATATTAATGCATAACACAACAGTTAATTAACATCTTTAACATGTTTGCTGCATTTCTTATTTACAGATTACACAGCACTTTGTGAAAGAGAATAAACAGTGTCTAATAGAGACAGTAAGAAGAACAATGTTCTCTGATGTTTTGAAGGCCTTGCAGTGCACAGAAAATTGCTTCTGCTCTGGAAAATCTACCTGCTGCTTTAGACTTGAAACAAATGAGTTCCTACAAATCTCTGATGAAAATAAAGGGCTCAGAAAGGTCTGTAACAATCTGTACTTTGAATAGCTTACATATTTTATAATAGCAAGCAAATTCCCCATTTCTAGCCAACTATTCCTTTTTTTTAATGGAGAAAGTCAAGTACAGCAGAGCCAATTTATGCACCCATCTCCCTGGTTTTCACTGTTCATACAACAAAAACAAATGGAACTACACTGCTACAAAACAGCATTCCAATTCAGGTTTATTTTAAGCTTTTTTCTTACACCTGGAGAAACTTAGATAACTGTTTTTCCCCCTAGTTGGAACTGGGCTCAGGCTAGTTCTGCCTTCAGTGTGCCTTGGTGTGTGAAATTCCGAGGCACTTCTCAGGATGTGAGACCATGGTTTTGACTGTTTACAAATCTTGAAATCAGATTCAGGCTACTACTCGGTTACTTTGAAAATAATGGCTTGATGCAAGGTGCTTCCAGCACTGCAGGATCTTCTGAAGTCTGTATGGAGAACTTCCAAAATAAGAACTTAGGAAATGAGACTCTTCACACAAGCTAGTGACTAGTTCAGCACTGTTTTATGTAATGAACACAGGTATTGCTTACTTTAGAATGTTGGAGTGGCATGCTGAAAAACAATAAACAAAAACCCCAGAGGGATTATTTACACCTGTGATATGTGAAGTGATCAAGTGAGCCCTGTGTTCTTCTTGTGTTGCAGTTTAAGGGTGAAAGAAGCAATGAGACTTAATGCACTATCTGTGCTCCATTCATCGGTAGCCCCGAACATTTCTATTTCTGCTTATAAGCCTGATTTTCTTGCACAAGGCACTTAAATTTCTATGTCTCGTGTTTAACTCAGAGTGGTTCTACCATTTTAAATGTGGTTAATCCTATTGTAATTTGATGCCACAAAAGTGAATGCAGTATACATTAATATAGCTATGCACAGAGTTATGGTCAGCAACAATTTTCAGCTCTTTTAGTGTAAAAACAAGACTGAAAACCTTGTTTCATTCTGATTTTTCCTGCTGTTTTATCCGCTCCCCTATTTGCACTGTGTATTTGTCCTCAATGCAAGACTGAAAAATGTATCTGCACATAGTGAAGCAACAGATTTCTATTTATCATCTGCTTAAGTCAGATAAGATCCTCGTTGTGTATGTAATTTCTCTTTATCTGAAGACTCCATGTGCCTCTCATTTTTCCTTTCATTTTAATGACTTTATTTTCAACTTTGATTTCATTCTCAGTATCTTTCTAAGTTACTGGATCTTTGAGACTCCTTACCCCTTAGAACACTAGATGATTAATTTTAAGACTTACAGAGACAGATTCTGAAATTCATTTTATTCTGGTTACCATTCTTCAAGTTTTATGCTTTCAGCAAAACTAATAAAAGAAGAAGCAGCAATGGTACCAAAACAATTATATCTTTTAGAATTTAATGCAATACCCATTGAAGCTCCTGAAAATCTTGCCAATAATTTGATTAAAAGTCATTTTGCAGACTCAAACATGAAAAAGATAAACACCTCTTTCTTTTCTTTATGCTACTGATTGTGTGCTAAAGGTCTAATTGCTGGCCTTTATCTTGCATATGTTTAATACAAAATATTTGTTAGAAGAGTTTAAGGTAATAGGAGTGTTAACCTTCAGGCTTAGTAATAAACAGACATACAAGGCAACAGTATTCCTTGAATTGTTTTTTATAAGTTAATGGCAATTTACTGGAGAGCCTTTCAAAACATGTGCTCTTTATGTGTGTCCCTCTGCATTCATAACCTCATGAGTGCATTTACATACTGGGTAGATGTGCTACTTCATAGCATAAAAAATGCCCTTTGGATGAAACAGGTGCATGTGTGAACGCAGCTGACGGAAATATTGATCCAGAATTTTGTTCAGTTTCAAATCACCTCTTGGTTGAAAGAATCTCTAATAAAATCTGCATAACAATATGAGTAATAAGAAATCCACCACAACGTAGGTGCAACTCTAGTAAATGTTGACAGGTAAAATTCTCCGCAACTTATCTAACAAAACCAACAACACACCAAATTTCCTTTTAATTAGTGCATCTTGTACTTAGAGTGGTGTGAGTGAATGTAATAAGTTAAAATAAAAAAAAGAAACCACCTAAAACATAAAAAAAACCCCAGGTGCTGGAAAGTTTATTTGACAGCAGATCCTCTTAGATAATGAATAAACTTTTATGCGCTTACTGGGTTCTTTCTGCACCAGTGGTGACTGCTGTGGAGTTTTTCAACTGGTTACTGCTATAGCTTCTCTTCTAGGAGTTATTAAAAGAGTTCTGTATCCACGTAACAGTTCTTAGCTTTGTGAATGTCCTGCGGCATCCATTCAGCACCATGCAAGCTCTGATTTACATCCCTTATCTGTTCTTTTCAGTCTGCCTTTCTGACACAACAAATTACACTGGAATATCCTCCATCTGAAACATGTGGTTGGCAGCCCCTGGATGTGAGTTACACTGGTTTTGGAGTTAAACTGGCTTTTCGCTTCTTAAGGAAATCTCTCATTTATTTTATTCAAGCCACCAGTAGTCAGTAGCCCATGTCTGTACACTGATGCCTTCCTGGAGTTAGCATAATGGGGTTTCATTGGAATCCTTTAGAACAGTTATGAAGAATTGCACCCAGAGTGTTATAGCATAACACATTTGCTATACTAACTATGGCTTAAGAATTAAGAATGCAAATAAAAATACAGAATAGAAGAACTTTTTGAGGTGCCCCCCTTTAACACAATCATGTGCTTTGTCTTCAGTCTAGTCACTGCTCATTACAGCCTATTGGGATTTTTTTTCTGATTGCATTCTGAAATGGGCCTTCAAAATACTTTTACAACTACTATTAAAAATCACTTTTAAACACAAAAAAGAAATACTCTAAGGTTTTCTGAGAATGAAAGAAATTGATTTTGATTCATATACATTAAGCTTCCTTATTAGAGTAATTTACGAATCATGGAATTGGAGTTATCTAACTGATGCTAATCTTTTTCCAGGTAACTGAAGTTTCTCTTCTGACCCAATATATAATTAAAAATCAAAATAATAAGATTTATGTTCATTTGCTTATTTATTTTGTAAATCTATAGGCCATTTTGCTGGCAAAGTTTCGAGTAGAAAGATCCAAGAAATATTGATTTTCCTCTTCTTCGTGACTATTTAATTGGTTAAAGTGTGCCCCATTCGCATGAGCCAGCAAGTAGATTCTGGTTACATTTTAATAAATGTACTCCTCACCCGATCAATACATTCCTGGGAAAAAAGTGCTGCTCCATCATATGTTAATGGGAAGAAAATCTTTTTACTATAGTCAGTCATCATGACAAACAAGAATATGAAAAGTGTTAATGAAATGACCAGCTGTCTATAAAATGAAAGACTCTCAAGACAGTTTATTTTCTTCCTTTAACTCAATGAAACAAAATGGAAAACTACGCTGGAGCTTGTTGAACAGGCGGTAATGTTCACAGTTGGAAATCAAATGCCACAAAGAAAGTCAGAATTGGACCTAATAAGCCTATGATCCAGAGAATGGAATTCACTATAGCCATGTTGACATAGAAGATATTCAAATGTTCATAGTGGAGCAATTCAGGCCCAGTCCCAAAGACGGATTTCAGAGTTCTGACTCCTATTTCAGTTTCAAGACGCCCATTGATTTAATTGATTTCGGGAAATCAATATGAGGCTAGGGGAGCTCTAACCAGAATCTGAGAACTTAAACATGTTGATAGATGTTACACTTAGAACCATATTTTTTTCCTTTACTATTTTTACTTTGTTAATATTTCCAAAGGAGGCAGTGGGACAAGCTGTGCAACTCATTATGAGTCCAACCTATATATATCAGATGTCATCCAGATTTCACAGATTTAAGGATTTTTAACACCACTAGAACCATTAAATAATCTAGTCTGATATCACAGGCTTCTGGTATTTAACAGTTGATCCTGTTGAGCTACATTTGCCTAATCAAATCTTCAGTAGCTGCAAGAACAAAGATTTTCTTTATTATTTTTACATACATATTTGTTGCAGTTCAAGGTTTGGTTTAGCGAGCTGCAGCTTTCCCAGAGAGCTCAGTAGGACTGCTTAGGGCAGTGCAACCATTTTGTCCTCCCATAGTCCTTTTTGGATGGCCTCACAATTTTGCTCCGGCAGCTATCAGCTCTATAACACAGTGACAGCAAAGGAGGCAGAGAAGGGACCCTCATGGCTGCTTCCAAGAACCTTTAATGGTTACATCTTGTCCCAGTGATCCCCAGAGCCAGAGAGACCTCATGATCCGGGAACAGGGGCATTTTCTCAGATCGCAGGGGCGGTACATGGGCGGAGTTGGGGTACAGGAACCAACAGGGAGAACCTGAGGGCACAGCCAGGGCTAGGGGCAGGGGAAAGTGGGGGGGGAGGGAATAATGTGAAAGCTTAATTTAATAAGTGAATCAGTGGGAAATACAACACCACACATATTTGCCATGTAAATTTTATAATCCTGTTTGATTGTCAAATCAGGTGTGCTTGTAAGGCATCAAAACTTTACTATCTGATTTGATGTTGAAGATTAGATAAAAAAAAAAAAAGTAATTAAGTATCTCATAGCTGTAAATGAGCTGGCCAGTTCCTGGAAGTTATTTTAACTGTTAACTAACTGGCCTATACCCCCTACAGAATAACCAAGAAAAAAAGTGTAAGCAAGTGAGGTAAAGAATCTACAGCAGCTGAGGATGGGAAAATCTTCATGAGAAAATAATAATCAGCAAAGAGAGAGGGCCTGAAACTTTATTTCTTTTTGAGGTTCAGCCACTTGTATCAGAGGTGGTTAGGTCACCATTTTAAAAGGGAGTTTTGGAAATAAATCCTTAAATGTCAGGCACCTGAGTCAGTCATTTAAAAACAGAGCCTGCTGCTTGATTTATTTGTTGTGAAACATTATTCAGGAGGTGGAAAAGATGTTTTTAATACCCTCTGTAATTTGATTTCTGAAATAGGCACTCAAAAAACTCTTTGTCTATGGATTCTAGATCATGACACTGAAGCCTACTTAATTGGGGAAGGAATGGGAAGAAAGCAATTCTGCGACTTGTTGACAGTTGAAACTGAGATTTATGGGGTGTTTTTTTATAGATACTGTCTGTATTGCTGAAATAATATTTACTACCTTTCAGGGCAATGGAGAAACCCCAATGTTGTTCTTCCTTCTGGTGGTGTTCTTCTGCTCTTGTGATTTTTTCATGTCTCATTTAACAGAAGCTGATAATGTGTGATGAAGACTATGCACAGCTACACCAGCATGCACTCAACTAAGTTAGAAATAAATGTTGGAGTACCTCTGCATAGTCTGAATAATTTGGATTTCTTTCTCTCAAACCACAAGATGTATGACCATTTTCTTCCTTTAGAGTCACTTTCAATTGAACATTATTCTGTCAATAATTAAAATGATTGGTCAGGCAAACCACCCCCCAAAAACCAGACACATTGGGAGGATGGGGCAGAAGGGGGAAAACAGGAGAACGGCTTTGCTTTTAAGATTTCAGGAAACTTCTTTCAAGCCTCTGTTGTAAATCACAGAAAATTTCTCACATAAAATAGTTCTGAGGCCCTGGAATCCAGAGTAATTGCAAAGGCAATAGCTACTTTTCTTTCCTTTTGCCTCCCCATCAAAAAAATTATCTTCAAGCATATGTTCTCAGAAAATACTGTTCGTTTTTTTTCTTAAGCTTTGTCAGAATTTTCACTCCATCTCCAATAAAAACTCCCTATTCAAATACTATTATTCTGGACTCAAACTGGACTGTATTTCAGAATTGCTTACATTTTACCAATAGGAATATCTCCACATCTTTTCACAAAACAGTGTTTTTGCTTCATAGCACTAATTTGAAGTTTCCTGCTTTATTTTTCAAAACCACTGGGTTTGAAAAAGGAAGAGGGAAGAACTGTCTTCTTGCTGTTTTTTTTTTTTTAACTTTCTTTCTGCTCTTCTTACAGTGATTTGCTTTTAGCCCTCCCACTTTTCATTTTTCTAACCAGTAAGAGAAGTTTCTTCCTCCTAGACACTACTATATCAGCATTTCTGGCTCATTTCAATTGTTTTGAAACTGCAGCAAAAACCAGATCTCATTTTAGTTCCTGTCTATCTCCTCTGGTAATGTATTTATTTTTTTTATTTAAGTGGGAGACAAATATTGAAATATATTTTATCAGTAACTTGGACAAGTAAATACCTAGTAAATAAAATTATTGACCAGATAATTTTTTATTAGTGCAAATAATTTTGGCTATCTGAAAGGTTAACATTTATCCACCCTAGATAGAGAGAACAGGAAATACCTTTAGGGGACAATGAGTTAGGGTTATCTGGAAGTGTCTACATCTAACTATAGGCTACAGGAAGCAACCAGTTTTGACTAAAAACATTACATTTTGAAAATAATATTAAGTGCAATGAAGTCTACCCTAAGTCTAGTAAGAATGTCGACTGGGTCTTTTTTAGTAAATGTTGCCTTTATAAGAATGTGTCCTCGTGTTTCTGTTAAAATGTTTTGGTTTGTTTGATTTTAACTATAAAACCCCCACAAATCTGAAAAATCCTCACACAAGAAACCCACCCTGAACAAACAAACCAAAATCCCATGCAGTCAGGTTTGACTGGCTGATATGAGAAACTGCATGCAATGGCTGACTCTTTCTCTGTGCTACTTACTTGGTTCCATTCTTTTATTACTTCTATGATCTTAACAGATGAATGCACCGATAGCTCATTTTGGTCCTAACTCAGCTCTGCCTGTCTGGTTTACTGCCATCAATATTGCAGATACAGTAGTGCATCTAGAACTTAAACTCAGTGAAAGCTTTAAACATTGCTAAGGTCTTGATCCAATTCTCACTAAAGAGACTCTGAATGTGAATCTTCCCTTTGATTTCAATAGGCTCATGAGGGCCTGACTGATAACGTACATCAGAGATTATTCACTAAATTCACATCTAAATTCATGCTGTCTGTTAGTTTATAATTCATAGCAAAAGGACGTGGATAAGGAATGCTTATACTCATGAAAGTGCAAAAGAAAGACAAATTATTAAAGCTATCTAAACAAGAGGCCATTTGCAAAATATAATGAATCCGAATGTTTAAATGTTCACCTGAATGAGGACTTTAGTAATTTGATTTGGAGGAGAAAAATCTGTGGGGGCCTGCAGGGAACCTAGTTTGCTGTGAGATGTTTCTGAAAGTGTATTTTAACTTCTGTAAGTCAGGAGCCTTATACACTGTATTATGTTTTCTGAGAAGATAGCTGTGTAAAATAAGTTCTTCCTTAGTTATCTTATTATTGCTTTTTTTTCCTCTTTCTCTCTCCTTGGCTTTTTCTTTTTTTTTTTTAATTTATTTTTCCCCCTAACTGCTGCAACTTTTCAAGGAACTCCATGGTGACAGACTACAGAATGTAAAACCACATGAAAACCTCAAGAGTATCTGAAGCCTTAGTCCTTAAGTGAGGCTTTAATCACAAGAGACATATGTGTGATTTTTTCCACCTCTGGCAAGTGAACACAATAGAAGAAGAAACCTAAAGATTCTAGCCTAAAGAGACGGTAATTAAAGAGAACAGAAAAAAAGTGTCTTGGTATGTTGTGATAAATGTGGATCTTTTGGGAATTTGTCCTGCTATGTGAAAGAATTTATTCCTCACTTTATTTTCAGGAGCACCATGACTATTTTGCAAGGTGCTGCACATGGGTTGGGGCAATCCCAAGCACAAATACAGGCTGGGTGGAGAATGGATTGAGAACATCTCTGACTAGAAGGATTTGGGTGTGCTGGTGGATGAAAAGCTGAGCCAGCACTGTGTGTGTTCAGCCCAGAATCCAACTGAGTTCTGGGCTGCATCCAGAGAAGAGTGGGCTGCTGGTGGAGAGAGGGGATTCTGCCCCTTTTCTCTGGTGTCATGAGACTCACCTGGAATACCAAGAACAGTTCTAGGGACCACAACATGAGAAAGATCTGGACATTCTGAATTGAGCCCAGAGGAGGAACACAAAGATGATCCAAGGGCTGGAGCTCCTCTGATACAGAGGCAGGTTGAGACCAGGGGTTGTACAGCCTGGAGAAGAGGAGGGTTTGGGGAGATCTTGGAGCACCTAAACAGGCTACAAGAGAGACACTTTTGACAGGGTCGTGGAGTGATAGCACAAAGGGTTATGACTTCAAAGTGAAAGAAGTTAGGTTTAGATGAAGCATTACAAAGAATTTCTTGTCTGTGAGGGTGATGAGACACTGGAACAGGTTGTTAAATTATGATAGGCCATGAAGTCAGACAAAGTTTGGAACAAACACATTAAAACATAATGAAGATATAAAACATAAAATTAGACACTGACACTATACATTACAAAAATCAAACTCCTACATTTTTCCCCATGATATTTTATTTTTTTTGCAAAGACAAGCCATCAAACTGCATATTATTTTGTGCAGGGAAAAGGAGAAATGCTAAAGTGTAAAAACATATCCTGTTTGAATTTATTTTATTCAAGTATTTAAAGTTACTTTTGAGGGAAAAAATATAGACAGAAGTTTTTTAATACTAATAGATTTTTGAAAAAACTTGTAGTACGAACCTCTCTATTAAGCAATCTCCACTGCAGAAAAGAAGAACTTGAGGTTCTGCATCAAGAAAAAAACTGTGAATAGGTACAGGGTGAACTGAAGAGGCTGTAATAGAAGACAGATCTAATTGTAAGAGAAAAGGAAAATTATCTCTGTGTGTTTAAAATAAAGACAACCTGGGATTTCTTGTGGGGAGTTCAGCACCAATGTCCTTGTTTTCTGATGTAAGCAACACTGCTTTAAAGAAAACCGTAACACCTTTTTCTTTTCCTTTTTCCTCTTTTTCTTTTTCTCTTTCTTTTTCTTTTTCTCTTTCCTTTTTCTTTTTCTTTTTCTTTTGCTTTTTCTTTTGCTTTTTCTTTTTTCTTTTTCTTTTTTTTCTTTTTCTTTTTCTTTTCCTTTTTCTTTTCCTTTTCCTTTTCCTTTTCCTTTTCCTTTTCCTTTTCCTTTTCCTTTTCCTTTTCCTTTTCCTTTTTCTCTTTTCCTTCTTTTTCCTTTTCCTTTTCCTTTTCCTTTTCCTTTTCCTTTTCCTTTTCCTTTTCCTTTTCCTTTTCCTTTTCCTTTTCCTTTTCCTTTTCCTTTTCCTTTTCCTTTTCCTTTTTTTTTCTTTTTCTTTTTCTTTTTCTTTTTCTTTTTCTTTTTCTTTTTCTTTTTCTTTTTCTTTTTCTTTTTCTTTTTCTTTTTCTTTTTCTTTTTCTTTTTCTTTTTCTTTTTCTTTTTCTTTTTCTTTTTCTTTTTCTTTTTCTTTTTCTTTTTCTTTTTCTTTTTCTTTTTCTTTTTCTTTTTCTTTTTCTTTTCCTCTTTCTTTTTCTTTTTCTTTTTCTCATTCTTTTTCTTTTTCTTTCTTTTTTTTCTTTTTCTTTTTCTTATTCTTTTCCTTTTCCTTTTTCTTTTTTTCTTTTCATTTTCATTTTCCTTTTCCTTTTTCTTATTCTTTTCCGCTTTCTTCTTTTCTGTTTTGTTTTTGTCTTTCTAGAAGAAGACATTGTCCGGAACACCAAAATTAGGTACATTAGAGGCAAAATGTGGGAAATACAGCTTCTTGATCTTACAGTCTTTTGTATTTTCTTAGTTAGTTAGTCTGAGGATTCTTTTTCCACAAGTCAGTAGTGAAATTAATCCGTTCTAATATCAGTAGCTGTGTAGTAGACTCCCAAAACTTAGCTAGGCTCCCTGTAAAGGGTGATTTTTCTGAACAACTCAAGACACCCATCACAGAACCCATGAATTGCCCTCTGGATGGGTCTTTTCCTGCTCACCAAGGTAGGTGGCTACGTCACACTTACTGGGTGATGCAGAGCTTATTGAAATGGTGAGTGGTAGTGTTGCACAAATATGAGGTGCATTGGATGAGTCAGCTGGACCTGAAGGTCAGTCAGTAATCTCCTTCTGTGGGCACTTCACATTCTCCATAAAATTGTCAAAATATTACATTGCAACTTGGAAAAAAAAAAAAAATCAAACAGACATTTCTCTCCAGAAAATGCTCATCTCTAGAGAGCCACACAAATTTAAAGAGATCAAGTTTATTCTTTCTCAAAAAGAAAAAAAAATAGTAAAAAGTGGTCTGAGTTTTGAGGTTTTGGGGGCTTTTGTTTTTCTTTGGTTTTTCAGTCTGTCTGTGGTTTTTTTGTTTGGTTGGGTTTTTTGTTTTTGTTTATGTCTTTTTTAATTGGTTGGTTGGTTGGTTGGTTGGTTGGTGGTTTGGCTGGTTTGAAGGTTTTGGTTGTTTTTGGAAGTGTGGGTTTTGAGATTGCTTCTTTGGGTTTTCATTTTTTGGTTGGTTCTGTTTCGTCTTCTTAATCGAGCAACAAAATATCCATGTAAATACAGGATTTTTCACTAGCAACCAAAAAAAAGCAAATCCACTTTTTTTCTTCCCTTAGTAGAAGAAAAAGTAAATGACAGAAACTGAGTTTCAATAAATACCAGAAATTCTATAAGATGATGACAGAAGTGATGATTTTGTTTCCATTTCATTTTCTTTGAAAGTACATCATCATAAGTAAAAGATTAGATTCTAATCTAATTAGACTGAGTTGATACCATGCTGCAGGTGGATTCCTCAAAGAGATGTAGAGAATATTATTAGCCTAATAAACAGTCAAGATTACGGAAGAAATTATCTATTCTGTAGTTGGAGTATTACACCAGTGTGTCCTGTTGTTTACTTGTCAGCTGATAGTGAATCAAACCTGTCCTTCAGCCTTCGTGCATCTTGTAATAAGTATTTTGTCTGAATGAATCTTTATCCTGTAGTATAAATAAATTCAACTGTATAAATAAATTAAATCCTATTTTTGAAAGATGCCTTTATTTACATCTATTCTTTTACAGCACATAGCTTGGAAGTATTTCATTTGATTTGAGAAGGAGAGAGTAGACTGACTGCAAAAAACAGAATTAACACACAGTAGCATTCTCATAAAAAGCTATCTTTTTTTGCAAATACTTGTGCATTTGTGGGAGTGCTCTGTGCAGCCAGGAAATTTCACTGCAGATGAATTTTAAATAAAGTGTTCATATTTCTTTGGGGACTTTCAGATCAGAAAAGGAAATGGAATATTTACAATTTGGTGCATAATTCATTTTCTGTGGGTAACTACCAGTTTTATTTCTACCCCTAGCCTGAATGCATTGAAACCTTGCTAAAAAATAAAAGTCATAAATATTCAGCTATAAACATGAAGGCTAGGAGGTAGTCATAGTAATAATAGTAACAATTATAATTACCTTAATTATTTTTTCCACTTAGATATCCATATAAAAGAAAGGATTAGAAATCCCTGATAGATGTCTTGTATTATTCTTTGAGGAAGGAATAAGTTTAAGCAAAATGTTGCCACTTTGACATTGCTCAAGTGTACATTTTGTATAATTCCAGATTGCACGCCTATTATCCTTGCACCAATTTTACCTTACTGACTTCAACAGAGCTGTCTCCAGTTTACATCTGTGTAACTGAGTCATCATTTGGCCCAGAAACTACCATTCCACCATGGCATTCTTTGCACTGGACAGAAACAGTTCTTTTTGTGAGTTGTAGGTACAAAACTCAGTAAGCAGAGCCCTAATTTCTGGCCTCTATGTCACCTCAGCAATGATAGTGCACTATTAATTAAGTACTCTGATATTTATATAGTTCTTTAAGATGAAAGGTGAAGGGTGTGGTGGATGTGCAAAATACTGGCATATTTTGTTTTATGCTTTGGGGGGAAAAAGATCTGGCAAAGGTCGTCTCATCTCACTGCTAACCTGATATGCAGCAGATAAAAAGTTTCAGTCTGATTTCATGCCTATCTTAGCCCCTGTATCACTCTGCATTTATGGAATATTTCAGAATTGCATTCATTTCTATCCCAGTCAGATCTCAGAGAGGGCTTTGCACTTGATAACAGAATGAGACTGCCAAGTTCCTTATAGAAGAGGAAATGGCAGGAGTGAATTTAACCCATTTTGAGCAAATTGCATTGGCTGACAGTCAAATATCATATTGATTTTAGCATTGCTCACTTTATAATTTGCTACATGGTCCTAAGTCCAGCATATCTTGTTGACCTTCTCAAACCCCTGCATTACAGGCAGCGTCAGGTTTGCTGAGGTATATTTCTACCTTGTTTTAATGCTGGAATACACACTGCCCCCTGCTGAAAGGCCACCAAAGCCTCTCTGTTCTTTTTTTCCACATTAACTTTCTTTCTTCAGACACTGTTGCCCCAAGTATTGGACACATGAATGGTTTTGGCCTAAGCTTTAGTGATGCAGATGGCTCATGACCCATTTAAGGACAGTGAAATGTTATATCAGCTAAGTTTTTGGCCTTTCAAAACGCCTTATCACATACTTCTGTCTTTGTCTCCAATGGCAAACAAATCTTGTACTTGGAATTTAGGTTCACTGAATGATCATGCTTTTAGCAGAAGCTAAAAGATTCTTCCAGGTCATGGCTATCTTTTGGAACAGTCTATCAAAGTACATTTGGAGCTATCTACCTTGCCAAATTTCAGAAGTCTAAATTAGCTGTGCAGTCTAACTTACCAAAATACTCCTACTTTAGCCTGTAGACGTAAATCAAGGCTCCAGAAGGCAATTTTTCCCTTCTCACAAGCTTGTCTTAGAAGGATACAATTCTCTGCCTGTATCTCCCTCATTTACTAGATTTGTTCAAGTTATGGGGATGAACTTAAAAGAAATGATTCTTACTTTTAAAACTCTCAAATACTCAAATAGAAACCATTCTGTCTTTAAAATTAAACTGTAGAGCTGCTTGTGGTTCTTTGTTATTATTTTTCTAGATCTGATATTTTTGGGGGTGGTATCTCTTCAAAAAGCTACTCTCATTTGTTAAATTGAATATGGATACATAAAAAGTCAGCATGCTGTTTTGATTTTATTTAAAAATAAAACAAAGGAAAATCCATCTCCCAAACCAGAAACCACAGTCTTTGCTGGAAAAGTTCATTTGTTTCAACTGCAGCTCCTTTCCTCCTTCCCTTCTCCCAGGGGACACAGTACAAGTCTAACACAGAGAGCTTTACTCTTCCATCATGTGATCAGAAACTCCTCTCCTTTGGACTGCTTCCTTGGCCTTTTTTAAGCACATAATACAGAACAGCCCTTTGAATTACTAGGAGAACTGTCAAGTTAACCTCTCAGGCCTTTGTTACCGCTAATTTCTTGTCTTTCACTTTGTTAAGTCACCTGGAGGCCAATGGAAACTGCTAACCTGGAGCACTAGCTGATATTAATCAATGAACATGATTGAAGCTGAGGAAGATGTTGAGGTTTCTCCGTATAATCTGTTGCACGCCTTCACTAATCAGATGTCTGTGTCATTTGGCACATTTCTCTTGGACAGAGATTTTTTGGGTGACATATTATCATATTAATGGTTAAATATGAAACTGTCTCCCACATATTTAGCTGAATTTGCTTACCTTATACAACTTGTCAGAGCAAAAGAGCTGTGGATAATTCCAGGTATTAATTACCGAGCCCATCTTCTGTTGAAGCACATAGTTCTAAAAAGGATCCTGCTGATTCCTGCTAGTCATCTCTTTATCCCTAAGCACTTGTCATTGTTTTAACTGTAATAGCCATTTCTATTCACAGAAATCAGTACAGGCTGCTGAAGAGTTATTTCTGATATATAGAAAAGTCTTGTCTCAAAGGCTCACCTGTGTTTTGCCTCGGATAATTTTATGGTACCAGTTTTGTCAGAATTCAAATTTTTCTTTTTCTTTCCCTTCCTTTATGTTTACAAGGTGCTTGCTTTAGGTGGGAACTTGTCTTTTGATCACTGTTCAAACAGCGCAAAGAAATTCTGGTACATAGGAGCTGTTCTTATATATTGCCACGACTGCATCTGAGAAGGCAACATGGCCATATTAACTCAAATCAGAGAAATTTTATCTTAGGCTTCCCCTTTAGCTGTGCCAAGAGATTTAGAATCACAGAATCACAAATGGTTTGGGTTGGAAGGTTTCTTTGGGACCATCTCTTTCCAACCTCGTTCCACCAGACCATTCTACTCGGCATCCTTTCCAACATGTACTCAATTTGTTTAATAAACATAGAATGAGGGGGATGACAGTGCAGAATATTTTAAGTTAAAGTTGCAATGGACAGAAATTTAATCCTCAACAACAACAGTAATAAGAAAAGTTATGATCCACCTTATGTGTCAGTGCTTGGATGGCTTTTAGATGAATTGTCTTAATAGCAGACAGATTGGGAAAATCAACCTTATTCTTGACATAAGTAAAATAAGATTAAATCAATAAAAATCAAACTTTTTTTCAGTATTTGCACTGGGAAAAAATACTTAGTTTCATGTCTTCCTCAGTAGAGTTTAAAGTCTCATCTCTAAATGCTAAATTTCTAGAGTCACTTTAGAACTTACTAGGAATTTCTGTAATCAGGCAAAGATGGTCTCTGTTTTTATCTTTTTTTTGGAGGAGGGTTTGGGTTTGGGTTTGGTTTTGATTGGTTGGTTGTTTGGGGGCATTTTAGGGCAAGATCTGACTGCAAGTCTCTGACTTCAAATATTCAAAAAAGTATATTTTTCTTAAATATTTATTTGGGGCGCTATAAGTTTTTTGGTTGAGTCAAATAGGAATTTTGAGGAAAAATAGAATTAGAGAAAGCAAAAAATATTGTGATTTTGTTTTGGGGCTTCAAACACTTTCTGTGTGTTTTTGGGAATTGTCTTTTTATTTTTTTTCCCAAACAAAAAGCTTTGCAATTAAAATACATCAATAGACTATATTTTCAACACTTTTATGCTAACACACAGAGTTTGAATTAGTGTTGCAGTACTTTGACAACCAGAAAAACAAATTTCTTAGCAATTAAATCACAATTACTTGCTATTCTAAAGATATTTTTAAATGATCACACTCTCCCACTTAAATCCTAAAAAAACAATTCTGTTTAGAAAATCTGCAGTGCTAACTCTTGATTTATCAGGGCCTTCAAGTAGTTTATTGTTTTGGTTTTTTTTTTCCAGAAGCCTAAAACTTATATTTAATTTCTTGCCTGAACCAGGGCCTGAATCATAGCTCACA
>NW_008246062.1:3722227-3729836 GCF_000691975.1 Corvus brachyrhynchos
TTTCCCTACCTGCATCAGCAGTGAAACATCAACCATATTTCTACTTACAATTCTTCGTGACACCATCAAAACATGAACAAGATCTCTGCAGCTATTTTTTTTTCCCCTCGCCTGCAAATAGTTTTCATCTAAAAGGCAGAATCAAATAACTATCCAAAATAATGCAGATATTTGTTTATCTTACCCTAAAAAGAAATAAAACACACATTTATACACTCTGGGAGACACACACAGATGTGCTTAAGGGATGAAGCACTGCCTTCATTGCAAATGACAAAGAAACCAAATGGATTGCTAAAAGCAATATAGCTTCTTCCCTCTCCACCAGGGAAAATGGCTGCAGCTCCTGCACCTTAACTGTCGAGAAAAAACTTTATTATGCTTTCTCTCTCTTGCTCTTCCCTCTCCTCTCTCCCTCCCTTTTCTTTTTCAGTGTATCAGTTCATCACATAGCAAGCACGACTTCTCAATATATCTCTTTCAGATTTCATTGACCTATGACCTGTAATGTCCCAATTTGCTTCAAGTACCTTTATTTATGCCATTCCCAGGACCTATACATTTTGATCTGAGAAACCATATTCTCTCCTCAGTGCCTATGGAGCACACTTTGCAGGTACCATCAGTTCAGAAAAAGCAGTCACCCAATATATGAGATTGTGACAAGGTATAATGTAATGGTAGTTATGTGAACCTCCAATAAACTAGTGGTACTTCACAGATTACTTGGAGAGAAAGTCTTTTAGTGTGCTTGAAGAAGTATGAAATGAATTTCATTTCCTTCTCATTTGCCTTGCTTTTGAAAGGTTTCATGCAAGATATGTGACCAACTATTATAGTACTAATCCATCCATGACAGAGCTCAATTTTCCCTGAGAATTTACTTCTGAATGGGCTGCAGAAAAACTTGAAAGCTGAAAATTAAAGTACACTGAACAGAGCAACCACTGAGCTGTGGGCAGCTGTCTGTCAAGAAAACCAGTTGGAACAAAAATGTAAATTAGATTTTATTTTTATTTATGTTTTTAAAGCAATCTGCAGAGGTAAAGTTTTACAGCCTTGTGTGTAAACAAGAGCAATGAGATGGAAGTGATGACAAGCTGGTGTTGTTGTGAGTTATTCTCATTAAAGTAAATATAAAAAAAAGGGACCATGAGTTACTGACAGTTTTAAAACAGAGCACCGTACTGTATTTAGTCACCCATTATGAGCAGAAACCCTGTGGTAATTCAGGCACACATTTTATTTTTTTCCCCCTTCGTGTCACTAAACCAGATAACTTCAGTAGGTTATAGCCACAATTCTTTAATAGGGTCCTGAGAGTGGCTAAAATGGATTTTAAAATGAGTAGCACAATTGAAGATAATACTATATAAATAGAGTGCTCAAGTGAGTGGAGTAAGCTGGTTATGGACACGACACAGTCAAGGCTGTGATGGTGCAATGATGCAGCACTCACCTACCCCGTGATGGAGACAGATGTGTCACGCTGAGCAATGCAGGGGCCTTCCCACTGCTGCTCCGTGCCAGGGGAACAGGGGAGAGAAGGGACATGAGTGGGATGTCTGTCAGGGAAGGGGGTGCTTTTAGCCTATTCTACACCAGGGAAGACTCCCCACAATAGGATCTTAAATGTGACAGCTGTAGTTGATGCCAAAAACTTCAAATACCCTGGGAGCAAAACAAATGGGAGGCTGGATTTTGTTGCACGCTTCCCACCTGCACAATTTATACTGGTATGGCCCTATCTGAAATTCAAGGTGGGATTTTCTTATTTCTGACTGTGTGTGCTGGAATAAAAATGTTTCTATCTGGGATAGTCACCATTGCCCGGGAAAGGGGAAAAACCCGACCCTTTAAGAGCATATTTCATTTGACCCATCTCAGATATAGGCCCAAAAAGTTCCCACCTTTTCTCCACTTTATGTGAAGGAATTTGGGTGAGTAGTTCTGTTGGAAATGTCTATGTGTAGGGAGACATTCTCACCCTGACATGTTTCCTTATATTAACAATATAACAATTCTCACTCTGCGGCTCCCTGTATATAAGCACTAATTTCTCCAGAAATATTGACAAATTTAATCTTGGCCTAAAAAGCTCTCTAGTTTGACTGTGAAAAGAACTATTTTTGTGACACATATGATTATATTCTACCTCTGCCCTGCAGCAAAGCTGCAAACATTTGTGAATTTGCCTGAGGCAAAAAAGTTATATGTTGTCTTCAACATCTGGTAATCATTGTCCTGGAGAATGAAAGGTGAAATGGAAGGCTATTTGGTGAAACCAGAAGAACATGAGATTCCTGCTCCCTGAACAGAATTCCAAGTAATAGGACAGATCAGTAGAGACACAGAAATTTGACATTTGAGAACATGACCCAAAGCCCATTTTTATAAATACCATCTCTTTTTTTTTTCCAGTAAATGCTAAAGCTAGTGTAAGCTAGAAGAGGAAAAAAAGTCCATTCCCTTGCCACTTTGTGACACTGAAGAAATATTCCTGAAAATATTTTTCAGTGTTTTGACAAGCACATATTCTTGATCCCTACAGAAAATTTTCAAGGCATTGGCCCCAGGGAAGATCATGGCATCTATGAAAATTTATCTGTAAAACTGGCGAATAACGCTAGAACTTCATTAGACTGAGTGGAATTTTTTTGAAGGTGGCATTTTATAGGTACTGGGCATATAAAACTATTTCACACTCAAGTTGGAATAACTCTTGTCAGTTCCATGATTGATCCCAAAATATTTAGAAGGATTCATGGCAACACTTATGTCCCACTCAAGTCACTTACATGGTGTCAAGTACACAGTTACACTTTTGCTTATTAAATTCTAGATATTTTTCTGTATCTAATTTCATCCCATTGCAGTTCCACCAATATGCATACTGGCATTATTTAATATCTTGTTTGTTTTTTCTTTTTTCATTACAACAGAAAAGGGAAAAATCAAAAGGCTTGCAATTAAAGAGCTGTGTTTGTCACAAAGACTTTCCCTCCTTTGCAAATTAAGTGTTTTCACAAAGACGCCGTTCATTTGTATTTAGAAAACTTAAGTTGACATGAAAGGTCTCAATATTTTATTGGAAGGGTATAAAAAGTCTTGCTTACTTGCAAGAGTTAGAGATCCTGGAAAAGATACTCTGCCTCTTCTTACTTGCAGATAGATTGCATCCCTGACACAAAAGCTACTTCATTATATGGTAAAGCGTGATTTAAAGGAAGCATAGCTTGCCTGAATAAGATCATCCCTGTCTAAAACTCTTTAATCTCCTTGCAGGGAGGAGACATCCTGGTCCTTTCCCTTTTAGGATGCTTTACACTTAATGTCAGTGTTGCAGGATCTGAGCTATGAGCACCTCTCAGCTGTGAGGGGTTTTGCTGTAAGGGAGGAGAACTTGCCAGGATTTCAGGAACAAACACTTCAGGTTTGGGAGCTGCTGTGCTGGAACCGTGTTGATTCATCCAGCCCAGTGTCCTGCCTTCATTAGTGTCTGGTGCCTGGAACTCTGAGTGTGGTGCAACACCCCCTGCTCTGGGAGGGATTTCTCTGCAGGAAAAGTGCTTCTGACTTCCCAAAATCTCTACTGGCAGTTTCCAGAATGACTAATTTGAATATTTCCCCCTCTTTTCTATTAATAATGCAGATTGTGAAATTTCATTTATCAATTTTTGCTTTTGATGATTTTAAGTACCTGAAGACAAAGAAACAGAGAAAAGAAAGGAGCTCTCTTCAAAAATAAGAAATATGGTTATTTTGTCTCATATTTGTTATTACATTAAAATAAAGCAACAAAATTTTATATATTGTGATCTCTTTTCTTGCTGAAATACATTCCATGAGGAAAAAAAAATTAAAAGCTTAGAAATATACTCCAGGGAAGAAAAAAACCGCCAAAAACCATCTAGCAACTGTAACGTGATTTTTTGTTTGACATTATACTAGCGGATACTTATATTTCTATGGTTGGAGATTGGGATGGAAAATAATGACATACAGACCACTCAGGTATGTAGCTTGCTGAGATGTTTCAAGAAAAAAAAAAAAAATTCACTTGCACATGTGAATGTCTTTTAAAATTTAGTTCTTTAATCCCTTTATGTATAATTTCTTTGTATCCTGTAAAATTATAATGTTGTCTCTCTTGACTTTGCATTGTAACAGAATTATTTCCATGTTTAAGCAGCAATTAGAACATGAAACTCTGGATTTAAGACCTGAACTATCACTGTGGTGAAAATTATTTGTAAGTAAATCCAGGTGAGAATCTGCTATAGCCATTTTCTGTCTCGTTACCTTTGATTCAGCTGGAGAAGCAGGATTATTTATCATCCAGCAGAAATTTTGGAAATTTTTTTTCTGCAATATCTTTTTATACTTTTGCTCATACATCAAAGCCATGACCAAGATATTTGAGCTAATAGAACAATTCCTTGAGGTCTTCCAGTTCTAGACATATTGTGAAAAGGAGTTATTTGACTTTCAAGTTTGGGTTTTTTTCTGTTATTTTTTTTCAGAAGCATCATCCAAGAGGCTAAGTTTCCTAGCATGGAAAACCAGGTATTTAGAGAAACATAATTTCTATGGTTATATTGTATTTCCTACCTACTCTTAACTTTGAATCCCATATCTGTTCTGTGTCTAGAAATCTATTGGTAATCATCCACTGAAATGAGGTTAAAAAGAGAAAGAAGAACATACAAATAAATATGACCAAAGCAGGGAAGCAGAAAGAGGGAGAAGACTACAAAATAGCAATGTAAAAATCAGCAACAAAGAGAAAGGGCCACAGGAAATAGGCAGCTCATAGGAACCCATGCTGGGGCTTTTGTTACAGAAGGAAGAGCCTGGAAAACAAACAGAACCATAAAGTTTGTGCTCAGTGTGTGCCTTTAAGCCATTGGCATTAATTAAGATTCTATGGCTTACAAACAATTATGACATAATTAAAGTGAGATTCTTTCTACAGTAAAACAATAAGAAATGACTTTTAGAAACCGTGGGAACGGTTATTAAAATGGCACATCAGTACCAAAATGAGCAATATTTACTAGTATTAACACTATTAAAATGCCTTTTGAAGACAAACTTCGGCAATTATTACTCAGAAAAAACTCAACAGTTCAAGATATAGAACAGTGATAATTAAATCCCTTTCTCTGTATATCTCTAGTTTTGGTGTTTGTCAGAATGGAGTCTTTAAGAGAATCTATTTTAATGGTCTTGAATTAGCAAGATTTTCAAACAGAGAGAGTGCACTTAGCAGGAGGTTGATGTCTACTGAAAGCTTCATTATTGATATTATTATATAGATTAGGGAGCTGTTTTAAGGGCCCATCCTACAGAGGCATATATATACCCACGATATCTAAGTACTGCAATGTCTTGCAAAGTTTCAGTGATTGGGTATCGTGTATTTAGACTCAGGTCCCACTTATAACAGGAATTTTGGAGCACAATATGAATTCCTCTTATGTTTATGCAATTAAGATTATGAGGAGAAATATGTTACGTCCACCTTTAAATAAAATCTTATTTTGCTTGACATCATAGGTGTCAAAAAAGAAAACAAGCAAAGTGCTGCAATCTGGGCAAAAGAAAATTTTGGGAAAGGAAAAGGACCCAAGAAAAGAAACAATAAATCAAAAAAAATTTCTTGGTCTTATCCTTTTCCTTGTCCGTTACACAATAAATTTCAGCTTTGGAATAGAGTTGAATTAGAAGAGGGAAAATATTTTTCTTCATCCTCATATAAAAAATACAGAAATCTTTTAGAAGAGCTTGGAAAGGCAACAGAGTGATTCTTGTCTGTGATTGACAGCGGATGAGCATCTCTATTGCACATATTATTACAGGGGATTTGACACCTGGTGTCGTGGCATGGTTTCTTTACAATAAAATTCAGTCCTTGATGCTGTTTATTCATTCTCCATCAATTTAATTAAAGAGATGTGCAATAACATTTAAGTTGGGGGATGCAAATTTGGGTTATATGGAAGAGAAAAAGGTCAACGTCTTGCATGAATAGTAATATTTTTATTATATTTAGGCATAAATGAGAATGAAAAATGTAAATAAGAATAATTATAATAATAATTAAAAATAAAAACTGTGCTTCTAAAGTTAAACTTGATGGATTTCTTCTAGCAAAATATATGTGTGATTTAAGAAAAATAATAATAATAAAAAATTGCTCACAGAGAAGTCTTTGGTCACACTGATTTGAATTTTCCTGTTTTTCTGAACAAAGATGAAACTACTAATCTCATATCAGTTCAAAGTCAGAAAGTATTAACCTCAGCTGCCCTGGAAGCAGTTGTTGTAAAGTTCTTATAATCTTGGTTTGCATGAGCTGGCATCTTCTGCTGAATTTTATATCCCATTCTGATCCTCTAGTCCCATTCACAGAAGATTTACACCAGATAGAGGTCTGAGCCGTGGTGACACAATACATCCAATCTTAAAATTTCGTTAGCAATTACGTTGTCTCAGGTGGGCTCTGATAAATTTTGAATTTGCTAGGTAGAAAAGTATTTTACTAGTTTGACACTTGCTTCATCATAGGAACAGATATTACTACAGTGAACAAAAAATTTGATTCAGTGTCTTTTATACGCTGCACTGTTTCAGGAATGATACCTTTGTCATGAGAATCCCACTCTGCTCAGATTAGAAGAGAACAAGATGATCCCCTTATGCTGTAAGAATTTTGAACTCTAATTTTGAGGCAGTGTTGTCCAGCAGAAACAACCATCTGAAGCCCACTGAATTTAATCAAAAAGTCCTACTTCATCAGAAAAGGCAAGACCTGCTGTGCCTTATGAGAAGACTGCCCCAACCACTGCAACCCTTTCACTGCAACCTAGCAAGGCCAAGACAAGCTCTCTTTGAAATTCATGTCTAGATAACCCAAATATTAATAAGAATCATCCTATTTGATAGGAGTTAACTCAAGCACTTGTTGACCTAGCTGGACCCCTGTGTTTTGATCCTCCAGCCAATAATACAATACATTGGCATTATTTTCTCAGGTCAACCCAGTCCTTCTTCAGAGACCATAGCTTCTCAAGAGCTATTCCAGCATGAGAAATGATTGTTTGTCCTTTACAGAACCAGAAATTTTAGTTTCAGCTCTGTTCTAGTAGAAGGTGTCTGTGTCCATGGAAGGGGTTTGGAATGAGAGGATCTTTAATATCCCGTCCAACCCAAACCATTTTATGATTCTGAGATTCCATGTCTGTGAAACATGGAGCACCCTTACCCCACCAAATAACATGGTTAT
The DNA here is from genome assembly GCF_000691975.1 of Corvus brachyrhynchos. Taxonomy (NCBI): domain Eukaryota; kingdom Metazoa; phylum Chordata; class Aves; order Passeriformes; family Corvidae; genus Corvus; species Corvus brachyrhynchos. The sequence goes on from NW_008246062.1 coordinate 3,729,516, forward strand.
ACTAACATTTTCTAATTTACTACTAGGTCTCACTCATTCATTGTAACTCCTTCTAAGCATTAATGTGAAAAAAGTAGGGAAGCTAGTTTTCTTGTATTTTTATAATCAGGACATTTACAAAGTCAACAAAAATATTTTTCCTTATATAAAAATTGGTCTAAAGACCAGTAGTTGGCCTCATTATCTTATCAGTGAACTAAAAAATGTACTCTTCTTAGCTGATATTTTTTTTTCTTTTTTTTTTTCCCCTGGCTGAAGGAAAAGAGTCCAGGAACTTTCTGTAGATGGCTGGATAATTTGCCAGGTAGAGTCCTTTCTTAT
>NW_008246062.1:3729882-3731085 GCF_000691975.1 Corvus brachyrhynchos
ATTTGTGAAAAAAAACTTGTAGCGAAGACCATCATCTTAACTGGTAACAGCACATAGTGTCTGTATCTAAAATATGTTAATCTACAAAATCAGACAGTGGGCTATTTCTAAGGCAATGATTTTTTTTAGTTGATTAAACATAGAGCCTTCTCTGAGATACAGGCTTGCATTAATGGGTTACTATTAATTAGGTATATCATAAATATAAGTCTAAGGATCACATATACATAAATTAAAGTTAAGGTCTGCTTCCTCCTCTTTCTTCATAGCAAGAATATTCAGTCTTTCCATCTATACAAGGAGATCTCTTCAAGGATTGTCTTAAAATGTATTTAATCATGAAAAGAAATCACATGATCTCAGAAGAAAGTTGGTCTTGTAAATACAGTAGTGTTACTGTGGGCATTACTGTAACACGCATATATCAAGCCAGGAGTCCTGTGGAAAGGAAATATATATGGACAGATTCTTGGTAGATGTATCAGAGATGTTTATTTCTCCAGCCGCATGGCCGGGGCTCTGCTCAGGAACTCCCTCAGTCACGGGACCCGAGGGTCCTTGGCCACACCAGGGAAACACAAACCAACCAATGGGGAACGAGGCTGAGCAGGGGCAGGGAAACCCTGTGTCTGTGCCCTCAGGGCCCCTCTCCCAGGGCTCCACGGCAGGGGGAGAGACCCCAACATCTCACCCGTTTTATTTTAATAAAAGGAGAATGAAAACAACTGGATAAACATAACAAGAACAGTTTCAAGACAAAACAAGCCACCCTCCTGAGTCTTTAAATGTCCAAACACCCCAACATCTCGCCCGTTTTATTGTAATAAAAGGAGAATGAAAACAACTGGATAAACATAACAAGAACAGTTTCAAGACAAAACAAGCCACCCTCCTGAGTCTTTAAATGTCCAAACAGATTCTGTGGAACATCTTAGGGCTGACAGAAGGGAGACAGGACTCTCTGAGCATGCTTTGTGGGGAAGCTGAGGCAGGAGAGGGTTTAACTTCTTCCCTCCCCCTTTTCATCCCCCACGTATAGGGAAGCCATGGGGTGAAAAACGGATTAGGAATGAACTGGGGATGGGGTAAACTTAGGAAAGGGTTCATATTGGGTCTAGGGTAAAAGGGGAAAGTAGGCTGTGGGTAGGGAAGTTGCTGGGATGGATATTGTTTATAATTTTGTGCATAACGGCTGCCTTTGAC
>NW_008246062.1:3731646-3763779 GCF_000691975.1 Corvus brachyrhynchos
ATGGGGTCCGCGGTAAGGCGCGCGCCCCCGAGGGGGCCGGGCGCATCCAGCGCAGGCACCTCCGCCGGCACGGCTGCAGTCATGTGCTCCCGGGATGGCTGCCGTGCGGCCTCAGCCACAGGATTAGTATGATCTTCTGCTTTAGGGGTAATGGGACCGTACAAATGCTCCTCAAGAGCTTCCCTGATTATAAGGGATGCACGGAAAGCTTCTCTTTGGTCCCTTACCTTATCCCAGATCTCGTCCCAGAAACACCCCTCACAAGATACAGGAGGTTCGATATCAAAAAGTAAGTCTCGAGAAATATAGCAGAACCTTTTGTAAAGCCAGTTAAAAAAATGTTCTAGATCTCCCAGTTCCAATACCTTTTGGTTTTGTTGTTCAAGGATTCCTTTTACGTCTAGATACATTTTTTTCTGTGGCTCAGAGAGCCCCATTTCCCACGATTCTTCCATAGTCCAGAGAGAATATCCAAACCAAGATGAGAAGAGAGAAGTCTGGAGTGTTTTTTTTACTCACGAATTTTCCTCAGGGATCGGTGTTGGCCCGCATTCCACACCAGTTTGTTACTGCGGGGATTACTGTAACACACATATATCAAACCAGGAGTCCCGTGGAAAGGAAGTACTTATGGACAGATTCGTGGTAGATGTTTCAGAGGTCAAACCCCGTGTCTCCCCCCCAGGGCCCCTCTCCCAGGGCTCCATGGCAGGGGGAGAGACCCCAACACAGTAGGATTTCATGGCCATAAAGAAGATTGAGGCGATTCCAATGTAATAAAAAAAAAATCACAAACCAACCAACCAAAAACCTTCAGCCTTTCCTTTTTTTGTGTACTGGCACCTTTAACTAATGGCAATCTACAACAGCATAGGAACCAGGACTTTGACACTCACAGTATTATGTAAAACAAGAGTCACATCTAGGTACAGATTTTACCCTTTTATTTCTTTGCTCATATTTTCTATTTGAACTCTACTTGCCAAGATCATGACTCCTCAAGTCATTACAAGTGTCCCATTCGGTCCCACAGACAAAGTAAAAGCGAAAATAAACCATTTTGAAATTCTTCCTATAATTCTTCCTTTATTTGGTGCCTAGAAAATAATTTTCCAGGGATTTTCTGCCCTTGGCTTCTGAACTTCATTCAGTACCTCACTCATCTTTCTTGTAAAGGAGTATATTAGCACATACAGAACAGGAGTACATTAGCAATCATAATTTCTTTCAGGTACTAAAGGTAGTTTATTTTGTTGGTGCAAAAAGCCTCAGGTGTTAAGTAGGTAGCATAAGAGCTGGAAAAAGAATCCATAAATAATTTAAAAAAAAATTATGCATAGCCACATGTACGTTTAGCAGTCATTTCCATAAATGGACACTCTGCATATTGGGTTAGCTGATGTGACTTTTTTTTCTGTGATAAACCATAAAACCTCAGATTCAACCATTTTCACAGCTAATGTTTTGCATATCCTGTAATATAATGTATTTTTTTTAAATCACTACAGATGGGGAAATGCAATGGCTCATGAAATTGGTGAGGGAATATAAGGTCTTTGGATCAAATCTGCTCTTACATAAGTATGGGCTTGTAGCCATAAGACTGAAAACTCCAATCCTCTGGAACGAGGCAAACCTTAAACCTTGCAAGAAGGTCAGTGGAAAAAAAAAAATGAAAGAAGAAATACACTTTCTGTCTATCCTCTCTGCACTGGTCAGCAGCAGAGCCTCAGCTACTTCCAGCACAAACTGGAGCTTGGTGAGAAGTCTCTTTGGATGGTCTGACAGAGATGAGACGTACCACTATCAGAAGGTGTTTGAATGTGGTCAAATTCCTTGCTCTTTTTCCACTTACAGTGGGATTAAGGTTGGGGCAAATAGACAGATATAGGTCATTTTGGCATGGCTGGTGTTTACAGCATTAGCTTTAGGCTGAGCTGATTTAGATTGACAGGGGTCAGACTCAATGTTCATTGTGAGTCCCTTCCAACTCAGGATATCCCGTGATTCTATAATTACCTTCCAACTCAGGATATACCATGATTCTATAATTACCTTCATCCTGCCTGCAAAGGATCACAAATACTGCAAGCCAGGATCTGTCTCAAACACGGAAACCAGATTTTTATAATGCTGGTCTGTATCTGTATACAATTGGGTTTGCTGTCATAAGAGGGAAAAGCTTTGGTTAGTTTCAAGGGAAAAAGGTGACAGTGGACACTATATATGTTTTCCAAAACGCGTAATGCACAGCATTTCATCTGGTATCTTTTTTTAACTTTTTTTTATCATGAGAGCTAACAGAGCTTCTTGTCTGCAAGAATCCCTTCATTACCAGAATTAAAGCTATGTATAAAGGCCAAATATTAATTGTGATCACTATTTTGCTTTATCAGATGCAATATTGGTTTTTTTAAGCATTGCTAGAAATTAGTGAAACTAATAAATAATTTAATAGTGTCTACTGAGTGGTCTCCTTTTCACAGTCCTTTGGCTCGCAGACATATACTCATTTTCAAAAAATACATGCATCTGTAATTAAATATAATTGGAGTCCTCTAACACTATGGGCCTGACTGAGTCCCTTTGAAGCCAAAGGGAGTCAGGGGAACACCAAAGTCAGGGATCATGTTGTAAATCAACAGAAAATTCAGTCTGCAAGCCTGCCCATGCACTGGTTTGCAAGGATTCCATTCCCCACATCTGGAAACCCTTCCACCCACCCAGAGGAAAGAAGGAAAAAAGCAAGTAAATGAGAAAGAACTGTGAGAAGGGAGTGAGAGAAGGAAGGTGAAGGCAATGCTGGGAAAGACTAATGCACTTGTTCTTACCCATTTGAAAAAAGTCTTACCTCTTCATAAAGATCCTCTTGACAAGCCTACCTGACAAAAAAATCCAAAATTAAAAAAAAAAAAAGTTAAAAAAGCTTTGAGAGAAAAAAAACCCCGAATCTCCCTCACTCTAGCCCTTAACTGGTCAATGTCTTTTTCAGTTTAGAGAAAATTTTTGCACGAGGACCAGTCTGAAAATCTACTCCAGTTACCCTAGACCAGATCACTGGACACACTTAATTTTTTTTTCCTCCACATTTCAGCACCATGCAGCTCAGCATCATGCAGATATCTGTAATACACTGTTCAGAATCCTCCATTTGGTGAAGAAAACAAAAATGTGGTGGTATAGCAGTGCACTTGTTGATCCAAAAAGAATTACTCTTTCCAAATGAGGAGAGAAATTTATTGTTGGAGAAAAGCCACAGGTGCCTTCCTCTGGCTGTACAGATCAACATGAACCTTGCTACTGGAGGAACAGCCATTCATCATCTGTTTAAAAAATAAACAAAGAGAAAAAACAAACAGATTTCTGAAATGCGAAACAAATCAGTCTAGAAAATGTTGGTAGCATCACCAATTTGATGCATATTAAAAGAAAATGCAACAGCTCATGCAATAACTAATTCCTTTCATTAATTCCTTTCATACATGCAAGGAAAACAGGAGTTTTTCCTCTGAGAAATGCATGCACACTATACACACAGAAACAAGTTAACAAGACCTTAACCTGACCACGGATGTTCTGACCAGTTAGGAAGAAGCTGAAGGATCAGTCTCATGTTTTCACTTAAAGTAAGGAGGTAGAAAAATAATGATTAAAAAAGCAAAAAGACAAGGGAAGAAAAATGAAATAACTTTATTTACCCTGGTTTTAGCTGAAAAAACAGCCACTGTACAAGACTGTGGGATTCATCCGTAGTCCTACAAGATGCTAGAGGTCGTTTCTTGAACACTTCCACCCATCTTCAGGTGACTGGAGAATGCCTGACTAACACTGTTTTTCCAGTTCCTACTTCCCCAAAGGCTCAAGTCAGAATCTACCAGCTGATGAAATCAATGAAATGATCAATGCTTTTTATGGAATTGTGAGAGATCTTAGTTCACTTGCTGCAAGCTCTGCAAGTATCCCAGCACCACAGCAGTGCAAACTCTGAAGTCCATTTTGTGTCTGAATGTGTATATAGTAAAACAGCTCAGCCCACACTCAAGTTTCAGCAGCTACGAGCACAGTCAAGTCTGAAGTTTTTTGATTTAAAGCTAATTTATGCTTTAAATAGCTGTATGACTGCAGGGTCATTCCAAAAGTGTTTTGTCCAAGTACAGCTGAACAAAGAGTGGAAAGGTAACTCTGGGATCATGCAAAATCAAGTGCATTTCCAGGCTTCACAGTGAGCTGTAAGAAAACTGTAAGCTGCCTGACAGGGTCCAGAGCACAGTCTAACATAACCCACCTCACTGCACACAGTCACCCTCAGCCACACCTTGAGGCGGGCAGAGATCATAAACTTCTCTAGTGTAGTTTCATTCTGCTTCTGTTGACCAATAAATTAATTCAGACAGGCTGCTGGACGTCTCTGAAATCTAAAATCCTACTTGGCATCCCACAAGTGCATTCAAATGAAATGTATTTTAAAGTCAAAAAGTATGGTTTGTCCACATACTTGCCAAATATATATATATGACATGTATATGCATACTGACATAAAGACAAATAAATAATTATATACAACAATTTAAAACATGAAGAATAAATGAAGGGGAAAGATGCAGTTTCAGCATCTCAAAGGGAAACTCTTGCTAAAGACATGATGGTGTGAAATATTTGTGTGATTCTTGAGCATGCAGTCAGGAGTGTGCTGTAAGCGCCAGGTGTGAGAACTGGGCTGGAATGCTCTACCCCACTGTGGTACCAAATTTCTAACAAAGATGCTTAAATTAGAAAAGATAGACAAATCAAATGTAGGAAATGGGAGATGGAGAAAAGTATACCTATATTTGTTACTCCAAGGACACAGACTACTAAAAGTAAAACTACTTAAAATGAGATCAAGAATACTCTAAGAGTATATCAATAATGTCACAAGAAGAAATGTGAAGAACTGAAGTGCCCTCAGGGAACAGAAACTGGACCAGGTCAGGATGAATGGACCTCAACAGTCCAGTTAATATATTTTCCTAAAACCTAAAGAAAAATGGAATAATATTAAATTCAACCATTTCTAGCAAGCCATTCAGTTCTGGGGAAGACAATGAAAATATGCATTCTCCACTTCCTAGAAAAATGCAGATGACAGCCCATTTTTGCTACCCCTTCACTTGTTTTCCTCAGTAGCACTGCTTTGAGGAAAATGAGCCTAGCTTCTGAACTTTATATTTTCATTTTGCCAAAGACCTAGCTGGCTCTCAGTATGAGACCATGGGATGCCTATCATCTTTAAAATGTTTGCTTTCTTAACTTAAGGAAATACAGGCACACCTGCCCCTTTACCCTTCCTCCTCTGTGTCTCTTTCTAACATAAACAGAAACCCAAAATCCTATGTTAAAATAACATCATTAAGGTTGCAAAGTCAAGCCTGCAGAAATTAGAGAATGTGAAAATTAAGTTTTCCTCTGAACCTTAATTAGCTGAAGGTGGCAGGCACCCTGTGGAAAAAATAGCATGTGATCATGTAATTAAAGACTGTGCCATAATGCCCCCACACAGGGGTGCCAAATTAATGTTTCGCGGGCAAACTTAATTCAAGCATTCCCTAACTTGTTTTGAATGCTTGACTTTGCAACCTTAGTAATGTCCCTTTAATGCAGTTTTGCGTGTGTAATTTTAGACAGAACTATCTTAAAGAAGCTTTTGGTCTGAAATATTACTGTCACTGAATCTTATTTAGACTCTTATTATATTATCATGATTTCATGGCATTTTAATTTATATTGCATTATTGGGCTGTTAACTTACTTCCACTACTCAATTAGGCTGACAATATTGTTTCACTTCTAATATGCTTCTCTTGCTATTCAACATATTATAATTATTAGAAGGCTATTTATATTTACCTACTGCCACTTAAACAAGATTCTCTTGAGTGTCACCTTGTTAGCTACAGACCTTGATAGAAAAGAAATTATCTTAATACAGTCATATAAAAACATGTTTATAAACTTTTCAAGCTCATGTTTAGAACATAATAATATAAAATTATAATAATAAGTGCAGAGTAAGACTACATTTAACATAAATAGAGTCTGGCATTGATTGGATCTTTGATTATTTAATGGCATACAGTTGAGAATATTGCATGCATGTTTTTATTGGTATTCCTTATAATATCTCATAACTCCATGACCATTTAATAGATCCTTTTGTATTGAATACTTTTTATAATAAATATTCTTATAATTATACATTTCACTAACATCTCCTTGTTGTTTGAAGCAACACTTCTAAATTCAGAAAGCTGCACACATCAGAACTCAGTGATACATAAACTCAGAAAGCTGCACTTGCATTAATGGATGTGCTTTTTTTGAGATGCTGTGAGCTGGAGGTATTTAAAATACCCTACACTAGCATATGCTTTTTAAAATGACTGCTTCTATCTATTGATTACATAGGATACCAATACAGTGTGTTAGGTAGTAATTACTTCTGGGGTCCAATCTGATCAGTCTTCTTCTGAAGATTGATTTCTAATGGACCTCATTCATTAAAAGAAGATAGTTGGGACAGCCCTTTCCCATTTAATCTTTATTTAATGGTTTAGACAGTGAGCAGGTCTGTTGCTAACTTTTTTTTCATTCTCAGTGAAGAATAAAAGCAACAACTTGTTAAAAAAAAAAAAAAAAAAAAAAAATAAAAAGCTTCTTTAATCTTGAAACACTGTCTCATGACCTCAGCAGATTTGGGCAGCCTGGAATATAACTGAGCTCTCAACAGGAGAAAAGTGAAGTGCTTCCTGGAGTAATCCATCCTGGCCCTCCGTGTTTGAAAAGAAGTATCTGGAAACATAAATTTCAACTAGGCCTAATTTAAATGCTATTAGGGTTGCGTAGGAACAACATTTCAACATTTTAGAGGATTTAGTCCAAAGGTTCCATGCCATGCTGTTGCAGCATCCAACTGTCTCCTTTTTAATATTAATTTTAGTAGTGCCTCAGGAACAAAAAAGTTATTCAGTCCCTCCCTGGAGTTTAAAACACAGACTGCATATATAGGTAATAATAACAGGTGCCTTCCTCAGTAATCAATTAGCAAAGCTGTACCTATGTGTGGAGGTGTGTGAGAGGGAGCTTAACACACCTAATTTTGCAGAGCAAGTTAATAGCTTTCTTCCTCTAATTAATTTTGCTGCTAGTCTGAGCTCACTGTAATTGTTATATCCAGAAGCAAGGATTAGCACAGTGGGCCAGACCACTGGCCTGTTTGCTTCAGCTGCTTGCTACTGACAGAGGACATTAACAGGAATTCAAAGAGATGGTACATGAAACGCTGTAACAGACAGCTGCCATGTAATTTCCTTTTAAGCTCATATATTCCTCAAGTTTTTTGTGTTTTCTTGCATAACATCTTTCGAGAGAGAGACCTTGGATTTGCAGTAGTCCAAACACAACCAGCTCTTCACCAGAATCCAAATAAGCACCTTATTGCAGATTTTACAGCTTGAATGTACACCTGTGCTGTACATGGCTACACAGCTGATCTTTCAAACCTGGGTAATTTAAACTGAATGATTTAAGTTTGAGATAGTGTTTTCTTGGTTCTCCTTGGGAAATCCTACGGATATGCACTCTGCTATCACTCAGTTATTTTCTTAGCTACATGAGCTTCCCAGTATCTCCTCAATGGTGAGGTGCAAGATGGAAGCACAGTGAACACTAATTCCGAATACTAGAGGGGATAAAAGGTCATTTGGGGAGCAAGTTGTCCATTTGCATGACAAGAGGCAATCCATGAGTGCTGTGTGCCAATATCACAGAAGGATCAGAAAGTATATGGCTAAGGCATGTTTTATCATCCCCTTCCCACAGATAGCCATTATTTTCTGGGCTCCACCACCATTTAACTGAGAACACTGCTTGTGATTCTTCTCATCCCATTTCCAACTTCACCTTCTGACACCTGTGTTTGACCTGAGTTTGACAAGAACTCTCAAACCTATATTTTCAGAGCTCTTCAGCAGCCTAAAGAGCAGGTCTGAAAACACAGGAAAGGGGTGAGCTGAAGGAAGATCCATAGCTCCTGACTTAAAGAGTAGGTTTTTTCTTTCAGTCTTACTGCACTCGTCCTCCCAGCCCTGTCCCATGGTGTCAATAAAGGAAGTTTTTCATTCCTTCCCACTAATTATCTCTGACATGAACTTGGAAATCTTGTCTATGAGAATCAGCCTGTTATATTCTAGGACAGTCTCAAGGAGAAAAATGCAGATACAGCACCTTTGAATAGTGAAAACTAAAAGGGTTTTTTTTGGTTTTTTTTGGTTTTTTTTAGTGTTGCTTTTCTTTGCTATTTTATAAACAGTAAAGGAAAGAAGGCCAAAATCAGTGGATAAGAAAGATTTGGTATAAGACAGGGCACAGTGATCCTTAATAAGAAAAAAAAAAAATCCTCTGTTATTTCTTAACAGTAGGAGGGAGTCTCAGCTTAAAGTTATGTGCTTCCTTACATGACGGCTCTCATCAGCACTCTGTAAACTGCTGGACCAAATTCTCCACTGTGATTTCATTGGGGTTGTAAGAAAGGAGAATTTAGCTCCCTGTTGATAGATGGCTGGCTGTGTACGGGGGAGGGGGCTGAGGGGAAGGCTGTTAATTAAATTTGAAGGCGAGATTCTGCTCTTTGCAGCTGAATTAAAAATAAAATACCAATTGAAGTTTAATTACTGTCTTTGCTTACTTGTGCATTCAAACTTGAAAGATGACTTCACACTCTGTTTTTAAGCTCCTGTGGCTCAGAGATGATTATGGAGTTTGAGTGCTATGTGACACACAGTTTTATCAAATACCCCATGCTACCACAGAGGCATTTATGCTGCTGATAAGGTAGTCAGCAAGTGAAGTCTCTGGGCCAAATTGAGAGGGATGTTACCCTGCAGCATGCAAATAGGAAGGGGGCCTGCTTTAGGAAACCCCAGGCTTCCCTTGGCCTCAGTTGAGGTAAGGATTACTCATTAACCAGTAGCAGTTATTCATTACTGGTTAACTATGAGATAACTATTGCTGTCCTGCAGTGGGAGAAAAGATTTAATTAAGACTAAATAGCAGGAAGAAAACCTGAAAGGACTTCTGAAACAGTGCCTTCTGCCCTTTCTGTCTGTGAGACAGGGATATTTTTCACAGTAAGGACTGAAAGACTTTAGAGTGGATCAGTGCTGTTTCTATTAGGAAGAGGAGGATGTGAAAAGGTATAATTAAAAGCTTTTATATTAACATTTTCCAGGTAGTTGTATTTCTGGTGGTGCACTTTTATATTCCTTCTCTTTACTCCCAAACACAAGAGTTGTGTTACTTTTAATATCACTGAACATTATTCCAGAAGTATCCTATATAGATTATATCTGGAATAAATCAGGTTTTTTGATCTCAGTGCAATGAGTTGATCCTGCCTTAATCCCAAGTACCCACCTAAGCCACTCTGTCACTCCCCTCCTCAGCTAGACAGGGGAGACGTAATAAAACAAAAATCTCATGGATTGAGATAAGGACAGGGAGAAATCACTCACCAGTTACTGACTCATGCAAAACAAACGTGACTAAGGAAAATTAGTTTAATTTATTACCAATCAAATTAGAGTAGGGTAATGAGATGGAAAACCAAATCTTAAAGCATCTTCACCTCTCCATTCTTCCTGATTTTCTCTTCCCTGCAGTGGCACAGGGGGATGTGGAACAGGATTGTGGTCACTTCATTACACGCTGTCTCTGCTGCTTTTACCTCCTCAGGGTTTGGACTCCTCACCCCCGTCCCCCTGGTCCAGTGTGGGGTCTCTTCCATGGGACACAGACCTCCATGAACTGCTCCAGTGTGGATCTCTTCCACAGGGTCAATCCTTCAGGAACAGGCTGCTCCAGTGTGGGTCCCACATGAGGTCACAAATCCTGCCAGCAAACCTGCTCCAGCCTGGGCTGCTCTCTCAATAGGTCCACAGATCTTGCCAGGATCCTGCTCCAGCATGAGCATCCTGTGGGTTCACAGCCTCCTTTGGATATCCTCTTGCTCCAGCCTGGGCTCCTCCAGGGGTTCCAGGTGGATCTCTGCTCCCCCGTGCCCTCCCTGGGCTGCAGGGGCACAGCTGCCTCACCATGGGCTGCTCCAGGGGCTGCAGGGGAATCTGAGCTCCAGAGCCTGGAGCAGCTCCTGCCCCTCCTTCTGCACTGCCCTGGGTGTCTGCAGGGCTGCTCCTCTCACACTTTCTCATTACTCTACTCCAGCTGCTGTTGCATTTTCCCCTCCCTTCTTAACTGCAGAGGCACCACCACCATCAATGCTGGGTTCAGCCTTGGCCAGTGCCAGGGTCCATCCTGTCCAGCACCAGCTCATTCGGGCATGAGGAGTTTCCAGCAGCTTCTCAGAAAAGCCATCCCTATAGTCCCTTTGTTACCAAAACCTTGCCAGGCCAGACAATATAGATATAGACAATTTTATGGAGTTTTAAGCACTCATATAAGGAGAAAAAAAAAAAAAAAAAAAAAAAAAAAAAAAAAAAAAAAAAAAAAAAGGAACAAAAAAACACCGACTGCTCTTTAAAATCCTACCCAAGGGTGCTGAGATGTTTGAGTAAGGGTGTCAGAGCTTGTACCACACACTTCTTCACTCCCCTGGCTGCCTCTGGCTCTCTGCCTCTCCTTTTTAGCAATTCATTGGAAGCTTAGGTGGAGTTGGTGGCCCATAGCTATAGTAAATCAAACTAATTACACTTGCACTAAAGCTGAAAATGTCTGCAGTGGATATTTTTTCATTTTTTTAATTTTTTTTTTTATTTAAGTACAGACTATTAATACATCTTTACTTAGTCTAAATTATACCTTCAATGTAAAGCTAAACTGGTGCAACCACAGCAGTTCAACTGCAGCAACTGCAAAGTCCAAATCCCATTTGCAATGCTGAATTGTTAGGATACCTGTTCATCAAAGACCATAAAAATGGGGGCTGATGTCAAGGAAGACAAGCAAATGATCCCGAAAAACCTGATGCAGGAAATCTATAACCTTCTAGAAAGCCTACTAGAAGCAAGGCAAGATCCACTGGGTTGTCTAAACTCATAAATCATGCCCATGAGGACTATTCAGGTTATCCTAAAGTTCACATACATCCAGTAGGCAGAACTGCTTTTCCAGTTTCCTTAACTCTGCTGTGGAGATACAGCTAGAAAGTAGAAGTGAGAGCACTGCTAAACTCATGTCAGAAGTAGACGCGCTAACACTGCTAGGCCGCAAACCGTGGCAGGCAGTAAGGCCTATAATGAAACAGTCAGCATAAAAGGTATGCTTGGTATGTACCTGTGATAGTTAGTGCTAGCTTCTAGTTTTGCAGTGTTATTAAGACACTTAGATATGGTTGTTATAGTGATTGCTGCTTATATAAGAATTTATTTTTAGTAACTGCTGAAAAGGTATAAATACTCAGCTCTGTATCAATAAAATCGGCTTATTGCATCCAAGCAATCTGCCCCCTCTCTTCCATCGCCGACTGTCTCGCGACACTCTGCCAGGACTGATGCAGCTATGCACAGACGTTTTGTACCACTTCAGATGTGTTGGGGTGTTCTGCCTGTCCTCGGCTGGCAGTCCAGGTAATCACAGTCCTGGTTTTGCAGGTGTCACAGCAGCTACAGATCACCTGTCAGCTGGCTGATCAGCCTGTGGTATCTAGGATGCTCCTTGCAAGGCCAGAATTGACCTATGGCCAACTGAGCTGAGCTCACCTGTGACTACTTCAGTGTCATGGAAAACACTGAGGTATAAAAACCTAGATCTGGAATATTTTGACTTGTGAGTTCAACCTCACCCCTCATCTCCACAGGGCTTCCTTGGCCATCATTTTGCCAGTGGACTGTCTGCTAAAAAAAACCCCAAAACACATTCACAGAACCTGGGCCAGTGTCCAGCATTTGAGATATTGGTAGATATTTGTTACTTGCTGCCTCTACAGTAACCACCTATTCTTGCAGTTGACATTCTCATGTTTGAGAAATGTAGCGGCCCCCTTTTTAGGGTAAAAATATACCCTGTATATTTGATATTAATTTCCAGGATGAGAGATATATTCTTCTTCTAGTCATCTTGTGGGTTTGCAAAAGAAGTGGTAATATCAATTGGAAAAAGGAAAAGATGAAACATAGCATTCCAGTACTTTCATTATTATTCAATGGGGTTGTTTAATTGTCAAAATTAATGGACAATTACTGGATAATTTGAGGGTAAACACAGTCCTTTCAGTGTATCAGACTAATCAAATCCAAATATTTCTGTCCTTCTCTGAAATAGTTAACGTTTGGAGCAGAGAAGATAATTCAAATAAAAACTATTATGCAGAGTTAGTTTCACGATACGCAATTTAAAACTGTAGCAATTGTTTTTGGTCAGTTTCTTGCAATCTGCAAGGTAATTTTTTTCAATTTATTTGGAATTAGTCAAGTGCAGTGTTGAAAAGGCAGAGTGAATTGATGTTAAATAGTTTTTGGAAGATGTAATTGTCTGATGATTTGTAAATAGCCAAGCTTATCAAAAAAGTAATTTAAATGTTATGCTGACAATTTTGTTCAGTTTGGTGGACTCTGTAAACTTGTGAATCCAATTTTTAGCCCTCATTAGCATAAGAATTCTCTTTGCAATTCTAAATGATTGCAGGTATTTCTTATGTGTGCCCAAAGCATCAGTTGCTGAACTTTTACTGATCCCCAGCCTGCACAGAGAGCACAGAGTCGAGTTGTAACTAAAAGTACTTCTATTTCCTAGTTGCCGTAATCTGGATATTCTGTTAACAGAGAGAACTTGACCAGTACTAGTAATTTTTAGTCATGCACCATAAGGCATAGTGATGAGTTCAACTCAGAAATCAATGCAGTTTTTAAATGGTTACTTTCATTCATGTTTTAATTGTTTGGCATATTTTTTTAAAAATTTTCATGTTTTTCTCTGAACCATAAAATTTGAAAGATTCCAGCCTTGACCTTCCCTTCAACAGTTAAAGAAAAGGAAAGAAAGGAAAGGAAAGAAAGAAAGAAAAAAAAAAGGCTGACACAGAACTCCTAATCAAAAAGGACTTGATTCTCTGTGTTTTTCAGAACTAGTAATAGTTTTTCTTATGATCTCATGAAATTATTGTTAATGTTAATTTCAATTTTTCCTGGTGTTTCTGCATTCACACATTCTTGCATGCATTCCAATATTTTATTATATCCAGTAGTACTGCATTAAAAGAATACCAAAATATAAACATAAACACCCCAAATTAGGAAACATCATAAAACTCAGCATCATTACTTTAACATTAATTTAACTTCCTTGCATATATGCATTCTGAAAATGCATTTTATGATAGAATCATATTCCATTTCTGCTACTGGACTATTCCTGGGTCATCAAACAGCCAAAAGTCATTATGCTAAAATAGTTAGAAATAAGGCAAGGGGGAAGGAAGACTGATGCAAGTTGTGAAACATAATGTGAAATGAGCTAAAATTAAGAAGCAAACATCTAGGGTAACTATGGATGGGGAAGGATGCTGGATGACTGTTTGAACTTGACCCACAAAGAAAAAATTGAGAAAGATGTATAAAAAGAAAAGCCACACAATCTTCTAACTGTCTTTCCTAAAAGGTAGCTTGCCCCTTCCTGAAACATAAAAATGAAATTTAAAAAAAAATCAAAAATCTTATGAAAATGTTTTTAAAAAATCAAAATACAAAACATTCTAGAGGAGGAAATAATGCCTTGTAAATAAAAGAGTGAATACTTTTCTCAAAAATGTCTAAAAAATGCTAACATTTTGACAATGAAATTTTCATTTGTGGACTTCCATGTTCTTGACAAAAATATATTGAAAAAGAATAAAAAAACCCATATTTTTATCTTTTCAGAAATAAAAGTATAAAGAAAGGAGTCGTGTTGACCATTTCTCCCAGCAGCTAGCAGCATGTGCTGTGACCCATCGGTACTGGTTTGGATTTTTCTGCAGCCCATATGTGTCCATCTGTGCTTGGGCCTCCTTGTAGTTCATGGAGAGAAACAGACTTTTTGAGGAGAATTCAGCTTCTTTAGGTTTATAGAACAACATAAAGAGATTAAGTATTAATCCTTGTATTGCTTACTTTAACACATCTCTTTATTACTATGAAGGTATCTGACACCTCATACAATGAAGAGTTCTCTTGGTGGGGATGTCTGTATGCTAAAGCTCTGGAGTTAAAGGACATGTCTGTACCCTGACCAGATCAAAGAACGATTCTAAGTTCATAAATCTTCAGGTGAGTTTAGCCTGTGAAAAAGTAAATGGGGGAAAAAAAAAAAGGTACAAAAAGAAAGAGAGTAGCGATTTTGATAATTTCATTGGAAATTATACATACCCTGTCAGAGAAAATATTAGCTAGTAAGTTACACTTTCATCCAGCAGAGAAAGCCCTGGAAAAGTCTAAGAGTCATACAAACTCCAACAGTAAATCTGAGATTTTCAGCAGTTGAGAAAGACTGAACAAGTTTCATAAAGGGTTCTAGGTTCTCTGTCACAGGTATCTCACATCAGGAGTGCAAACTTCCCTGGAAAAGATGCTAAACATATACAAAAGGGTTAAAACCACAACTAGTCATATCATGCAGGAGGCTAGAGAGTCTGATTGGCCAAGGTCTCAAAATTCAGAAAATAAACCCAATAATCTGTTTCTTGTCCTTTTTCTTTCGCACATTTTTTCCTTATATACTATATCAAGTCAGTCTGGAACTGTTTGCTGCATTACACACACAGCAGGTTGGATAAGAGTCTTACCCTATTCATTTGAGAAACGGGCTTACAGTAAGAAAAAGAAAAAAAAGTCTATAGCTCACCATTTAAATTTTAAGTAAATTAATCACTATTCTGACTTCAGAGCACCGGGTCTAAGCCTGGTACACTATCTTTTAAGGTCACAGTTGGAGGACAGGACTAGGAGCACAAAGAGGCTGGTTTGTTTTACTTTTCAGTAATGTATTTTAATTAGAGGTGTCTAAATCTTTCTTGTAGCCCTTCATTCTTATTCTCTTTATTTCTCTACTACTTATATAGAGGAGAGCAGTTGAGCTACAGATATATATATGCATATACATATATATATATATAAAAATATACATATATATATTCACATGAACCATATATATATACACACACATATATATACATATTTTTATATATAGCTACTGCAGGCATCACTGCTCTGCTGTTATATTCTACTGCATTGAAGAAAATGAATCTTTTCAAACAGGTGAATTTTCCAACAGAAATGGACCAGACTCAGTTCATTGAATAGAAAATGTAATGGTGATCTAAACCTATTATCTTCAATGGAGTCTGTGACATTTTCTTCAAGCATATTGATCTGCTGGAGAGGGGTGGGGGACCGAGGGAGAAAGGGAACTTTATTTTTTTACTCACCGTGTTGCGTCAGTCATTGTAATGCTAGCCACAATGTGTAAAAGACTCATAGACTCCACAGGGTTGGTCCTTTTACAGGGGCTGCAATAAACAGTTCTCTGAGGCTGAATTAAAAAGCTGGTCTAAAATCAACTCTATGTGTACTTTAAAACCAACACAAATAAGTCCCATTCTCCACTTCTCCACTCCAAAATTTTCCCTTGCACAACAGTCAAACTGATTTCAGTCAAACACACCCAGCGCTTGTCCAATGGCCCATTCTTCTTTTGTAATTTGTAATACCTTTCAGCTAGTTAATCACATTTCTCTCCATGCATATCTCTTTCCACTAGGCTGCTAATAGAGACTGAACTAATTTCAAATCTTATTTAACCTAATTTGGATCAGCAACATGTCCTTTAGAAAGGCGGAAAAAAAAAAGAATACCACCATGAGCTTTTTTCTTGTATATTTTCAGGGTTTACTTTTTCATATTTTATTTTATTTTATTTTATTTTGTTTTGCTGTAGAATCATGTCTCTAGAGATTAGAAAAGCAGCAGAGAATTCTGCCTCATTATAGAAGTGACATTTGTGCTGTTATAGTTAGGTTTATGTCAGTGTTTCTATTATAATGTGATTCCTCGGCTTTACTGAATAAAATAGTCTCTTATTTGCAAATTTTTTACATGAACAATGTGGATTCAGGTTTTGTTGCTCTACTTGTGACAACAGATATTCCATCTTTCCATTGTATAGGGGTTTTTTTTAATATTCTGCAAATATTTTTTGTATTTAAAGTACACTGGTAAGACCTTCAGACTATTACTTTGCTGGTGACATCACCAGTGGAGATAGAAGACACATTAAAATTCCTTGGCAGGATCACAGTGCTAGTAAAGTTCTTTAATATTAACATAATATTGAGTCCATTTATTTTGGCATTATCTTAATTTGATCCATTTTGCACCTTGTCCATTGTATATATATATATATTTTAATTTGTGCTAGCACACGAAGTTATTGCATTTTGTTGTAATCTGAATTTTATAATCTTGCCTATTACTTACAAGCAATCTGCTGCTACAGTTGTTCCTAGGTGTTTTTATAAACTAATTTAACATCTGTTTGTACTATGTAGCAGTATCAACTTACAAATGGGCAATAGAACTTAGCATTGTTGAGAATTACTATGCAGATAGATGAAGTTACATTAGTAAAAGTAAAAACCACTCAGTATTTTATTGTAACTTCGTAAATAAGCTTTGTTATCAAGATTATTTTATTTTCAGCCAGGCTTCTGTATTGAATGGTTAGGTTATTTACTATAGAGTATCAGCCACTATGTTTTATTTGGAAATAAATAAATAAATACTTAGAATTGTAGTTAAATTGAGTTTTAAAGTTCCAAACCATTCTTTACCCATAATGTGATTCTGGGATCTGAAGGCATATATGCAGCACGTGTTAGCAAGCGAACAAATGTAAAGTGGGAGTTAAAAAATTGCTCTGAATCATTAGAAAGATTTAATTAAGATACAAAGCCTGTAAAGTTGTCTGGGCTGCACTGAGAGTGGAATTTAGCCCATGAAAAGTATCAGCCTAGAGCACTGAGCGTACGTGATACAAACACCTCCATTCAAATCTGTTTACTTACCTAGGCATATTTAATAGGAAAAAACATTGTCTAGCACTGCTTATTTCCTTCGAGTCCCTACCATACAGTGTTCTCTTCAAATATTTTCCAAAGTGGTCCAGCTACATGTGTTAAGAATTGTATCACTAGCAGAGGCAAAATGGGGGTTCCTAGGAATCCACTGAGGCTAAGGTCTTGCTTACCAAGGTTTCACATGGAAAAGGGAAAAGCCACTGTCCCAAAGATGTGAAAGGAGATAGGATTTGGTCCCTTTTTTTTGGAGATAAGGTTTAATACACAGAGAAAAGTAATTTGTCAAGGGTCACACATGTCTGTAGGACAAAGAGGAGTTGTAATCGTTAAATTCATAGGTACTCAAACACCAAAAGACAGCAGAGAACCTTCAGAAGGATCAGCTCCACCTACTGCATTCGCACGATCCTACATCTTGGCTAGCGAGAATTCCAAGCCTTCAGTTAACAGTGTGAGACACCAGGACCAGAGTATGTGTGGCAGGCAGCTGGATTAGCTCACACTTCTAGTGCAGAAACAAAACCAGTATGTTCTGCTCAGTTTTGTCTAACAGTCACTATAAAAACCTACAACAAGATTTTATCCAGCAGAAAATGCCTATTCTGTTGCATTTCCTCAGATAAAGGTCTGTTCTGTGCTGGTTATTATTATTGACCAGGTAGCACAGAAGTAATTCAATAACATTTTGGGGGGCATCAAAAAAGAACACATTCTCTTTTCCTGAATTTTGCCTTTGACCTGTCATTTTTGACTATGGTCAGAAGGATAACAAAACAGTGGTTTGGCACTTGCTTTAATGGTGATGTTCAAGTTGAAGAAATAGAATGGAGGGTTGTTCTTTTGTTTTGTTTTTCTTTCCTTGAAACTGAAGAGAGTTAACATGGAGGAACAGGAAAGGAAGGATGTGACAAAGTGACACATACATACACACAAAAAAGGGAGACTGAAGAGGGGTAATTTTTTTCCCTGTCAATCCTTTGATTTATAAGGATGTGTACAAACATCTTTTTATTTTACAGAAAGGTACATGTGTTCAAGTCATCCATGTGATAAAATTAAAAGTGGCTGTGGAAGAATGGGAGACATTTCTGATGTTACTGCTAGTGTAACATGCATTACCTTCTTTAAAGTATTCTTAAATAAAAAGTAAATGAAATGCCTTGAGACAATAGGAAATGTGCAGAATATCTCCAGCAGAGAACTAACATGGCATAAGGATCACCAAGATCCCTTTAGAACGCATGAAAAAAAAAAAAAAATCAGTAAGTGGGGAAAGCAAGAGCAATAGCTAAAATTTGTAGAGGTATCCAACCATTTCATTTAATGTTTATTTTCCCCCACTTTGGTCAGAAGTACTCTCAAGATATCTGTATAATGTCAGACATGACAGAAGCGCTTCTCCAAAAGAGGGCAGGGAAATGTGTGATTAAAAAGAACAACAAAACAAATGATGGCTAGTGACTGTATCAGTTTTAATACATAATTACCCTGCTTTGTTTCTGTATCTGGAGATGTGACTGTGAAGTACGAGTCCCCTGCAACCTCATATAACATCAGGATTAGCCCTGCTATTGACAGGCTGACCTCACAAGGTTTATTCCAGCCATGAGACTAGAAACTCCTGATACCTTCAATGTTTCTAGGATGGGTAGGAATGCCAATGAAGATGTTGTGACAGACTTCAACAAGAACTATCAATCTAAATACTGATATCAAGGCCAAGGGGACTTGATTGGCGTGTACAGTCTTGTCTGAAACTTGTGCTGCTGCAAAGCCACTAACTAAAATAAAGGCAGCATGTATTTGCTACATCTTATTTTAATGCAGGCAGATCCTTTGCCTTTTATTTCTAGACTTCTTCCTGTTCAGAGACTAATGGTGATAACTGTGAACTGGTCTAGCGAACCAAGTCACTTCTTAGAGAAGCATGTGGTGTGATCATTTACTGTAATGGCCCAGATTGACATGCAGCTGTAAAACACACTGTGAGAGAGCTCAGTCCACAGTTCTAGACCATGAAGGGGGCGTTTGTCACTTTGCTCTCTATTACTCACATTGCAATACTTTGTAGGACTCCTAGTCACGGATTAGAGCCCAGTTATGTTATATGTCTGACATTTTTGTGGACATTACTTTACTGGTTTTGCATCCAAACTCACAAAGAAAGTATTTGTCATTGTAAATAAAACATAAAAACACGACTGATATATGCATAATTCTAAGAAAAATATTCTCCAAATAATGTCACCTTATGGAACATATTCACAGCTACGGAAAGCTTTCAACCCTGTACTAAATAATTTTTGCATTAAAATTTCCATTGTTTAATACTGAAACTTCTTTTTTTAATTGATTGTATAGAGACGAAGTTTTTACTCACAGACAGTTGCAACTTACTAAAACAAGTGGTTTTGACTTTCCTATTTTATTCCAATAATGTCGAAACATTATATTTTTCTAAAGGAAAAATATTTTAATAAAGAGAAACAAATAAGTCTGTATTTCTAATGTTGATCTTCTGTTTCTTTTAAAACATTAATGGTAATCCCACATGATACAGATTTTATTTTGTGACATTAAGTGAGTAAATATAATTGCTATGTGGATATATATATAAAGATAGTCTCAGCGGGGAAAGCTAAATACACTGGAAAGTAGAAATAAAATTATTTATCCAGCTGAAGCAAAAGTATTTGACTCCATGGAAATGAAATGTTTCCACATTACAAAACAAAAACAACAGGAACAACAACCACATCCCCCATCCTGCACAAATACACCTCTTGCTCTAAATTGTTTTACACATTTTTTTCCTACAATTTTTGCTTTAGGGGATGACATCCTCATTCACCCCAGTAAAGTCCCAAAAGGATCTTGGGATATACATAGCTGTCCCCTTGATAAGGTAACTGCTCATCAGATTATGTGAAAAGGAAACAGACAATTGCATTGTGATTAATCTGTTGTGTGAGAGGGCTCATTGTGGCACAGCCCTCACCTGCCAGCAGTTTTTTCCTACACTGCTAGGATGGTGCTGTGTCCAATGACTTTTCCAGAACAGTCATATTCAGATGTCCATGCTGTGAAATCTGTGAAAATCTCTGAATACTGCCAGATGCAAGAGGCAAGACGGTTCTGCCTGTTGCTGTCAGGAATTATACTCAATTCTCCACAATACTAGATCTTAATTTAGTGAGGACCCATTCTGGTAAACTTTGACTCCATTGGCACTGCTTCTACATTTGGGAAAGCCTGCCTAATTTCCCATTGGACTATTGAGTTGGATCTGCACTGGATCTTGTCCAGTTTCTTATGTATTTTCCTGAACTTGATGGAATTACAAAGGAACAGAAAGACCAAAGACAGTCTGAGAGTCACAGGCACTACTCATGCAAGTGAAGCTGTGTTTAATTTTTCAGACAGTGGCAATTATGATTCATTGAATTAGCATCAATTTTCAAAATATCTGGATGAATGTGGTGTTGGATTTTGATTTGTTTGGATTATAAATAAGGACAGGTCTGAAATAAGGCCAGAGACCTTCATCCATATGATAGCAGGCAAGTTTCAAATGAAAAACTGTGGTAGAAAGCTACATTGATTCAGATTTGTGCAGTTTTATTGCAAAAGAAAAAAGAAGTGGGTCTGAAAGCTTGTGGGGATTAGCAGGAAGGAACCCACATTCACTGCATACAGCATGTTCCAAGTAATAAACAACAGTGTTATTAGTGCACATGAAGCCTGTGATAAACAATGTCATGATGTTTCATTCGCTCTAATAGGCAGGAACAGATAATTGGGACAAATAAAGTACAGAAAACTGTCTCTAACCACCTTTCTGAGCTGCTCTTGGAACAAGTGAATCAGGTCCTGGCATGCTGCAAAACTCAGCAGTAGCTCTGGAAACAACGTTTTGTGTTTCACTAAAAGAGTATGTTCCCGTTGCTAATGGAAAACAACAGAAGCTAAAGACGATCACTTGAATTGTCAGATCTTTTTTTTTTTCTTTTTTTTTTTTAAGTGGTAATGAGGAGACAAGGAGACAATTCCAGACATTCATCAAAGAGCTTGCAGAACTCTCTGGAATACATTTCCAATTGAAGTCACAAACATTTCTAACTATGGGCACTTTTAAACTAAACTAAAGTTATTTGTTTTATCTTTCAACACTCCTCTTCCTCTGCCCCCACAAAGCAGTTTGTGCATGGAATAGGCGATTCTATTTTATTTTCATCCCATCTGTCCTTATTTTCTTTCCTTTTTTTTTCTTTTTTTCTTTCCTTTTTTTTTTTTTTTCTCCAGCGCTCTTTTCATAATTATTTGAGAACCAGCTAGAGATTTGCCCGGCACTAAGAGCACTAAGGAAAAAGCTGGAGTTGTTCTAATGCATTTGTGTCCGGGCTATCCTCAGACAGCAGGGGGGCTTTGTCATGTCAGCTATATTTTAAAATTTTGACAACATTAATCTTGACATTGAATCATAATTACTCCTCACCTGGGGTTTGATGTACCCAGAATTGCCACTTGCTTCTGTGAGCAAGTGTTTCACATTAGCAGTGATATAAGCCCAGGTAACTCTTTAAGTGGGAGGATAGGGGAAATGGGTCTTGGAAATTTGCTAAAGCTTTTTATGTAGTCTTAACAATGTAAAATGCCAGCCTAGATTTCAGTAAACTGAACGCTCTGAGATGCTGCTGCTACAAATGCAGTGGTCTGGCAGCAGAGTCTGACTTTCAGATCAAATAGATAGCAACACTTTGTAACTTTTAAATGAAAGAAAATCTTTTTCTGTTGCACTGACAGCTCAGATCAAGTGATAAAAATTGTACTCTGAGCAACAATTTTGCATGCATGTGGAATATGTTTTGTCACTCTTCATTCATGTGCTGTCCTAACTTTCATCCAAGAGTTGTGCCAGTTTTGCTTTGACAAAAGTTCCAAATATCCCTGCTGGATCAGCACAGCCATGAAGGCACATGAATTGAAGCAGGGAGATACTAACAAAATGTGTGTGTGCGCAAGGGTAGTTTAAAGCACTGGGTTTTTAAGTCTGTGAGCTGACTGTGAATTCCTGCTCATCACAAAGTCTCTCTGTGACTTTCAGAGCTAAGTGATGATGCTTTGGCACATTTAACCTAACTTTAAGTATTAACGTCATACCTGAAGAGCACTCACATCTGAAAACTTGTTTTCCCTGTGTTTCTCCTGTAGCCAATTGACAAAGATGGAGAACTCGAATGATTCAGATTACAGGTGGCCTTACTCTCCCTCTATCAGGAGCTTAAGTGACTAAGCATGTCAGCTAAATGCCTCAGCTTAGAGCAATGCATCAAAGTCTTAGGACCCAATGGGATATAAGGACTTGAGTATCTAATCTGGGACTTACACAAAATGTACAGTAAGCACTTAAATTGTCATCCTTAGCTGACCCCTAATGTCCGAGGAGCTTAAAATCCTTTGCCACCTGACTTCTTTAGTTTAAAGTTCCCCAGGTACCTATAACTGTATTAAGGCTTGGCAAGGATGAGCAGCCTAACTCACACCTAATATTGATTACAATGCAGCAACTAGGCTTTCTTCTGCTCAGGCCTCCTGGGGGATCTAATTCTAGAAGACAATCTTAAAAAGGCCTAATAAGCATTTATAGTAATAGGGATATCTACGCACTGGTTTCCACCTCTCTTTTCAAGCAGATTAATGTTTGTCATCTTTTCTTTGAATTAACATCTTAGTAGTTTGAGCACTTTGCAAAGACATGGGAGATATGTTCCACACTGAAATGGGGCTCAAATATTTCTCCATCAAGCATGTGCCAAACAACATGATGTATGCCATCCCAGCTGGAGGCAAAAGGCAAAGAACAATGATTTTCATCCTGCTATATTATTTAATAATCTGAATTTTGGAGTATGAACATAGAATTATAGAGCAAAGAGA
Organism: Corvus brachyrhynchos; assembly: GCF_000691975.1. Taxonomy (NCBI): domain Eukaryota; kingdom Metazoa; phylum Chordata; class Aves; order Passeriformes; family Corvidae; genus Corvus; species Corvus brachyrhynchos. Next base: position 3,754,682 of record NW_008246062.1, read on the forward strand.
CAAAAGGAACACTGAGTAACCTAACTGATAGGTTACTAAGTGGAGACAGAGATAAACCACCTTTCACATAAAGGCACAGTGCATTTTCCAACAGTGTCTATAAATTAACGTATGTGCTCTTTGTCCACAGTCTAGCTTATCCTGCAGTAGTTTTTTGCACGCTGTCGTCCAAAGGATCCCAGAATTTAATCCCAGACCCAATAAGACAAATGTCTAAATGCTATGTGTTGTGTTCAGAAGCTTGAATTACACAACCAGGCTTCTTATTTGGTACATAAGATGGTCGAAAACAGTTTTGCATCCTGGGATAAGTCAGTACTATGTCTGAACCCTGAATCTGTAATGAAATGCCATTTTCATACCCAAAAGAGAAGGAAAGTTGTCTGAAAAGATATACTTTATTTAGATGCCAACAAACAAGTATTAGAAACCCTAAAAGATAGAGAACTTTTTTCAGCCACACATCATGATAACATTTATAAACCCTTAAAGACATCTAAATCTTCAGAGATGTTTTCCTGACTTTATGGATGACTCCACAAGTTGAAAAGGAAAGCTCCTTTTTTTAACCTGAGTGAATCAATAGTCTGAGTCCACTTTCTACAGGGCATATGCTCACATCGGAGCTGGCAGTGTCAGCTGAAGAGGGAAGGAGCATAAACTGATTGGTTATTTCCACGATTAGAAACAGCCTGTCTGCATTACCCTTAAGGAACATTGCTGAGATGTGGAGAAAGGTCCTATCCATATTGACACAAACCCAATGTTAGCACAGACAGGCAGTGAAACCACAGCTATGCACATTAGGTTTTCATGCACCTGTGTGTATAGACACACGTACACATGCCTACAAAGTCAAAATTGTTAATCTTCCGCTTGCAACACTTTTTGTGCCAGTAAAACACAGACCTAAATATCACACCACTAAGGAAAGCCAGTAAGTCAGAGCACAATCAGAGGAAAGCTGTTGGTAACTGCAACCTTAAATGTTCAGCAGTAAAACCCAATTATAATCTACATTAATTCTTTGAGATATTAGTACTTGTCTTATGCCTTACAGAGAAGAATAAATTCAGTAAGAGCTTGTGAGGTAGCATGTCTAGTGAATATCATAATAGATATAAGTCATAAGAAAAGAAATCCCTGAAAAAGTAGATAGGATTTTTCAAGATTTTCTGATTACTTTATTTATCAATCTTACCCAGTTTGTTTTGATAATTCTGTATGAGATTAATTTTGTCAAATTTTTAATGAAAGACACATTTCACACTGCCCATATAGCAATATTTGAGTAAAATGAGCACAGTATACATGAAAATGATGCACTAGACAAGTGACTTGCTGAAAAGAGATAAACTGAAACCATCAGTCAGAGAACAATTGGAGTAATGGATTTTTCCATGCCTATGTGGGGCATGGCAGTTTTGAAAATGTGAGGTGAGATGTTTTGCTGGAGAGTAATTTGGTTCTTCTCAGATTAACGCTGGTACCTGTAAGATTTTGGGCTGCAAAATTTTGTTTGTTTATTTTGTTTAGTTTGAAGGGAGTAGGAACCTCTCACAACACATTCATGCACTATGTTTGTGTTTTAAAGAAGCACTGCAAAGTTTTCAAGGCTCTAAAGTCAACTAAAGGAGAAAAACTTGCAGGAGCACTATGATCCATAGACAAGATCCCCACCTTTCTAATCATTATCTCAGATCTGCACCATTACTCTGTGTCACACCAACCATCATATTATCTTCCCTGAACTTGCCATGAATTCCCTCAAGCAATGGGAAGGATGGGTAGCAGCAAACCAGTGTATTGAGATGTATGCCCCACTGTATTACCTTAACCAAATATTTCGGATGGTCCTTCCATTCCGTTTGCGTTATATCAAAACTTCAAAAGCACGGAGTTACATTTCTTCACAAATTGGATGAGATGTAGAATTACTGTGATGGCAGCTGAGCCACTGGAGGTTGTTATACTTGTCTCAGTCAATATAAAATGCCACTCTCTCACACACATACACTCAAAATCACAGGAGAATGAAAAAACTAAAAGCGGTGGCTGCATGCATACCTTATGACTGTTTACTTATGAAAAATCTCCAAGGTTATTCAGCAGAAACACAAATATTGGACATTTGTTATATATAGTTAACAGTAAGATATAAAGATATGCTGAAGCCAACAAAGGAAATTTATCACCCAATTTAAGGTTTCACACCTAAAAAAAATGCTCCTGCTTGCCATTTCCCTTTCTGCATGTAAAACTCAAAATGTGCATAACAACAACAGATTAATACAGTTCTTGTTTGTAAAGCCACTAAAACAACTTTTAGTTATTTAAAAATATTTTTGCATTGTAATTTAAAAAAGAAATATTTTTTGTTACTTGAGAGAAAGTAAGGTCCCATATAAACATTTGAACTGGATTTTACTGGTATGTGTTTCACACCAAACATGTCTTCACTGCATTTGCTGAAGCCTGATCCTATTTTACACCTTTTAGCATTAAAGCATCATTAGACCTTTTCATAACCAAAGCGACAGTTGCTCAAATCATGGCCCAGACCTTTTCCTTTCTTTCTTTTCTGGGCCTTGATTTAACACTTAAGTGCTAAATTTAGCACTTGATTACTAGTGCTATTAGTTTTAAGTAAATGAGAAAGGACTTTTCTCATAAGGACAGTTTCTCGAGTAATGAAATCACTTACAACACTAAATCCCATTGACTTTAAATTAAACAGTAATTGGATAAAATATATTAAACACCTATGAAGAAATGTTGAAAAACTGACCTTACTCAGGTAAGAGTTCTAACCACTACTCTAGGGAATCATATTCCTAATCTCAGTGGCCAAGGAAAATTAATTTAATAGAAAGGAGACTTGTCAGAGTATGGATACTCTGGAAATGAATGGCAACTTGGAGCGTTACATTTTCACCTACCTTTGAATAACCAGAGTGGCCATGTTAATATTTCCCTAGCAATTTTTTTCTGCATCTTGTGGAAATGCTGAGAAGAGAAGTTAGTTTGGTCATCTCTGATCTTTCTTAATCACTCAACTAAAACTCTTGTATTCAGAAATTTTAAATCACTCAAAAGAATCACTTGCATTAAAAGAATATAAACAGAATATCATGTATAAGATGATAATTGTTCCTTAATGCTTAAATGTATAAAAAAATTTAAAAAACGAAAAAAACAAACTCATTATTATTGTGTATGATGAGTTCTTAAAGAAGCCAAAATTTCCTCCTCTTGAATTTTGAGGAGAAATTGAGAGGTTTTCAAAAGTTTCCATTTCATTCTGATGACTTTATATTTTGGGTGCTTAACATGAGACAAAATGGAAACTACAATCCCCTTTAAAAAATTAATTGTGGAATCTAGCTCAGAAGCAGAGTCACACAGACCGGAACAGATAACTTCAAGAACTTCCATTTGTGCAAGAAATCTTGCACAAATTATCTCCAGCCTGACACCTACCTGTGGCCCGGCAAGTGCCTCTCCAGTTTCCATTAACTGCGTTAGCCAGACTGTAAGAGGCTGTAAGAGAAGCTTTGGCCCACAGTTCACACAAGCACCAAGATTCAGAAGTTCTCCAGAAGCATTTGTGTTTAGCATCACGCTTCAATTGCCCAAGAAGCACAGACCAGCTGAGGCTGAATGAGACCTCTGGAGATCACTTGGTCTACACCCTGCTCAAAGAACAGGTTAAAACCATGTTTCAAACCAGGTTCGAAGCTAAAATAAGTGCGAAAACGGGTGTCTTCTTTGGAGCTGAGTATTTTTCCAGTGCCTAATGGGGGAGACTAGAGAACTATTTTTGATTAGATACCAAAGTTTTAAAAAATTAAAACGAGTGTAGATTGATCCAGCCACTCATGTTACCTATTATTAATTTATGATGTATGATAGGAAAATAAATCATATGTTATTGATTCTGGATTATGAGTGTGTTGTGTTTAATTACTTCTACAGCATCCTTTATCTCTTTTCCAACCCTGGAGAACAAGAATTGTTATTACACATTATTGTCTCATCTTCAGGAATCCAATGATCCTTAGATTTCAAGTATAAGAATTCTCCTGACCAGTGTAAAACAGGTACTGGAAGATCTCTTAAAATTTAAAAAACCCCAGGTTTATCTCTGATACATCTTTTCTCCTTCATGATTGTGCTAATGATAATTCAGTCTTGGTTCAAAAGAAAAATCTACCTTTTGGATCAACAGCTCAAGGTTTTTTTTCTGTGTGAATGAGGATATCCTCTTCTGACAAACTTATTTTTGTTACTGTGACCACTAAACTTATTGCATTTCACAGTATCACACAGTGACATGACAAAACATCCATCACAATTCCTACTAAGTTGCAGCAAAATTCATAATAAGTGAAGTCTAGTTCTGCAACACAGCTAGATTTTGTTGCCCTGCAAAATTTGGTTCACATTATAGTTTGAAAAGTAAACGTGGGAAAAAATAGAATGATTGTAAATGAGGTCTCAAAAGAAAAAAGTAGAAATATTTAATATAGATTATTTTCCAAACAAGGTTTTCATATCCTAAATTTTAATAAAATTAGATTTAACAAAGCTCTCTGAGGAGTTGGCCCTTAGGAGTTTATCAAGATGAGCATTAACTGAAAGAAAAAAAAAAAAAAAAACACACAAAAGAGCTTAAGCCTAAATTGAATTATAGGTGAAGAGCTAAAAAACATCATTGATGTAGTGGAAAAGAACTGTATAGTTTTTTGGTTTTGGGGTTTTTTTTAAGAAAAATGTTTAAAAATTATAAAATATTGAATAAGAACAGGAGAAAAAGAAGCACAAAAAAAAATTAGTCTTTTGGTCCTCTTCAAAATATGGTTTTTAATAGTAAATGCAAGTAGTGGGACTGAGATAACTTCAAGCTGAAATTAGATACAGTGAGATAGAGAAAGTTAAAATAAGCCCGATTTTTTAAAAGTGAAATCCTAAGGAACTTAGGCTCCCAGATACTTACATTGCATTTTAATTTGAGATTTTTTTTCTCTCTTAAGCTGACTAGATGCTTCTGAAAACATTGCTCTGGGTCAGTCTAATTCATAATTAGATTTTAAACTACTGGGTGTACTGGGAAGATCAGACAAAATTCAAATTTTCTCCATCTCTGCTAGAATCCCTCCAGGAGCACTACTCAAAAAAAGGAACAGCTATAGTAGAGGGTACAGTGAGCTGCAGGGGAGTTCAACTCTCCTCTTTTATGTCAAGTGGAATCAAGGGTCATGCACCATTTGACTCCTGACCTGTCTTCCTATTCCTCCTGAGGAGAAACCACATTCCCCTCACACAAACAGAGCCTGAGCTTCCTACTTGCTAAGCTGTGCTGGCTTTTAAGTGATGACAAAACTGGTAGGGGTCTCTCGTATTTCTGCTTTGTGTGTCTTTCATAGTTAAATCACACAAATAACAGCATTATTAACAATTACACAAACAGCAATGCAGAATTTAACCTCCATATCAAAACGTCCTTGCTCCCCTATTACCCTCTCATTGTTTTGTCTTTTTACTAGATACGGTGTGCAGGTGTGTTCTAGACTAGCCACTAGAGAAAGCCACAGTTCTTTTATATTTATCATCATCATTATCATCATCATCATCATCATTAGCTATCATCATCCTTACCAGTGACAACCCCTGCTAAACTGAGATTGAGGTGGTATAAAGGGGTATTTTCAGAATATCTACAGAAAGGTCTCTCTGGTGGTGCAAGCACCTGATATATCCAAACATCTAAATTTTAAGCCTGAGTTTTTAAAAGGGACATTAAGTGATTTTTAAAGACACAAATGAAACATACGTGCTTGTCTCTTCTTAAAAGCTGATGGGAAGTTAGTACATGTCTCCTACATGCAGTGGCAACCCAACTGCTTTGTCAGAGGTTTGCAAAGGCCCTTACTGACCACTCCCACTCTGCACACAAGAGTTTCCTGTTGTAACCACTAAACTCTGCCTAGCAGGCTGCTGCTGCCTGCTCAGCGAGGGTTTCCTAGGGCCATGCAATTAATCGCATCCCAGAGTCCATTTTGGACAGCCCTGTGATCTGGCTCTGGCAGCTGGCAGTGTTACAATGCAGTGGATGGCAAAGAAGGTAGACAAGGGTCTCTCATGAGGGTGGTAAGATGGCCTTACTCACATCTTGTCCCGGTGCCCTTAGCAGCAGAGAGAGAGACAACAAGATCTCAGTGTGGGGTGGTTTTGTCAGGGACTCAAGGGCAGTCCCGGTGCGGGGTTGGGGTACAGGAGCAAATAGGGAGAAACTGAGGAAGTGGCCAGGGCTAGTGCAAGGAACAGGGGGAATATCACAGAATCAGGGGGTTAACAGGCTACTATAGTTGCCCAAGAGAAAGCTGAGATTGCCCCATGCCTGCAAACTTTCATGAAAATGTTGGACTGGGCTCTGCCCAGCCTGGTCTAGTGGAAGATGTTCCTGCTCATTGTGGGGGGTTTGGACTGGAAGGTCTTTGAAGGTCCCTCCAAACCAAGTTATTCCATGATTCCATGATTCTATGATCCTATATTACTCTTTCTCCCATATCACAATTTTTCCTAAATTTCTTTCTGTAGTGCCCAGGTATGTAAAGCACTGGCATCCAGATCCATCTGCATGTTCCTGTGGGTCTAGCTGACAACAGTGACACAACTCTGTGGTAAACCTGGTGCATAACCCACCTTAACTGAAGTGATAGCTGACAGGTATCACTGTACAAAAGCTGTACCTGGTGATATGCACAGGTTACAACTCTGTTCTTCTTCCTGAAGGGATCACATAAGTGCTTTTCTAGCCTTAACAACTGGGAACTGAAGATGAGTGAAAATATTTTAAATTTGATGCATCCTTCCTTTCTGTGTTGATGTTACTAGAGTATGTGTTTGTTATGTGTTCGTATTTCTACAGATATTGCTTATAAAGTGCAATTTTCTCTATATTTTTCCATTGTATTATATGGCCTCACATTTTATAATCCTACAGCCTGAACTTCATGGTTTCTTTGTGTCTGCTCTCTTTGATGCAAATATCAATACACAGTTGCTGTTAAAGTGCCATTTCTTTCCTGTTTAAACATAATCAATAGAGAAAGAAAAAAGAAAAAAAAGGAAGAAATTATATTTTTCCCACGTATAATATTACCATTTTTGTCCAGAGGAACAACTTTGGTCATGTTATCTTAATTTCCAGGTGATACCTGGAACAGAATTTCAACCAGCCTTTCCTATTTACGGTGTCAATGTTCGCTAGTTCCAAAATACACAAGTGCATATCGGAAAGGGCAAATGGAGACTTGATCTGAATGATGGAGAAATCCTAGAGAAAAATATGAAAGAACATACAATAAATCAGGTGCATTCTGAATACATCAGACACACTGCACATGCACACGTTGGCTCAGTGGAGCATGGATGTGGCACAGGGATCATAAGTCTTTTCTGATGAGGCTTCTGTATGTTCATAAATCCTTGACAAACTACACTGCAGTGAGTGGAGCTAATGGAGTAGGGAGGTAAATTCCCTTAAGCCAACCTAGTCAATCTGTGCTTTCACTCAGATATAACTCTTCCACCTTCATATTGCAGTTTTACAATGTAACCTGCAACAGAAATGTGGAGGCCTTTATTGCCGTCATGACTGGATGAGGGATCCAAGATGGCTTTTCTTGACAAATTCCACTGAATGTTCTCTCCACAAGATCTGGTGTAAATCGATGGATGCAGAAAGGCAACTGAAAAAGTCTTCAACCTAAGTCTTGAATGTTCTGTTGAACTCCCCTTAACTGATGAAAGCTCTGCAGAAGTTATGAGTCCGAAGGTAACTTAGCAGTTTAGGAACTGTAATTCCAGTATTGAATCCTACCAAAAAATTTACCACTGGCCACAAGAACACGATTCAGGACAAGGAACATCCTTCTGTTGTCTTTGTAAAAGCTGTCTTCTTGCGCCACCTTGCTTTTTCTTCATCTAGACACCTGCACATGCCTGTACGCGTTTTCCATTCTGACTACAGAAAATTACAGCTCTGGCCCACTGCATCAAGGTGTTGATATGGTGAAGTACTTAGAAAAAGCTTTATTAGAAGGAAATCCTGAATTTTATTGATGAGGAGTCATCATGGGTAACTTTAGTATGGAAATCATCTAACTACCCTAGAGAGAGAAGCAAGGTAACAATCTTAACAGACCTATCTCTATATTGATGTTATAGATGGCCTTGAGACTTAGGCATTAATAATTTCTGTGGATTCCAGGGAAGTTCAGTTTTAAATCACTTGCACACACTTTCTCCCTGGAATGCTGGATTCTTGCCAGATCAATTCTTAAAAGAAACATTGCTTTCTATATCATTTAATGTTTCAAGAATCCGTGAGAGAAATAAGTGATCAGTTAATACCTGAAACCTAAAAGGAATGAATTAACCATGGCAGAGATCCTAACCATTATTTCACCTTGATTCCACTGAAGAATAGAAGCTGGCAGGACCAACGGGCTGGATGTAATGCTGCATTTGCTGCAGATGCCTTACTGTCCTCATGTAAGTACACTGGGCACAGTTCAGGTGGTTAACTTGATTCTGACTGCTTGACTTTATTGGTAACTCAGGAAGCCAGGGTCTTGCATACACAGAAAATACACACTTTGAGCCACAGAGCTGGCTTGAACTTGGACTTCAGAGGAGCCCCAGTGTCTAACTTAAGCACCTCTACTTGGCCAGTCTGAATACATTTCCAAATCTTTTCAAATCTCCATGTCCCAAATGCAAAGTGGAATGATAACGTCTCTACCTGACAGGCTTAGCACAACTTGCTGAGTGGTTAACAGCTGCAATAATCATTAGGGCTTTCTAAACTTCTAAAATACCTAACCAGAACCCTATGACAAAACCAGTCTCATCAAAACAGTTTCTTTTTTGACTAACACAGGTTATAATTTAATATTGCATCCCCGGTATTTTCTTGGTATGAGACATTCCCAGCCTAGCTAGATGTGAGATGAGGTGAGGTGAGACAGGGAGGAGGGAAAGGGAAAAAGGGGGAAAAGGGGAAAAAGGAGTAAAAAGGAAACAGGAAAGGG